>NW_014579112.1:37125-42950 GCF_000485595.1 Priapulus caudatus
TATATATATATATATATATATATATATATATATATATATATAGAAAAATCACCAGATAGAAAGAAACCGTGATGTTATCAGGAGTGAATAATAAAAGACCTATTATTATTCACTCCGGATATTATTATATTAGATATTACATGAAAACATTATTCTCATAAGATCGATAAGATTGACGTTTTACGTTAGAATGTATCTGGCACTGGCGACGTGCGCCGACGGTGGCCGCGACGATCCATGCTGCGACTGCGGCCGCTGCCGTATCCCGTGCTCTCGTCAACTTCCCAGCACGTCGACGGCGCCCGCTGCGATGGCGTCTGCACGCGCGGGATGCGAGGTACGGCCATGATAGCGTCATCGTAACTCTCGCTTGTGTGTGACACGGGCACTGGAGCGGTCGTCGTGGCCGGGACCGGGGCGGGTTCCGCGGACTTCTTCCCGGCTTGGCTCTTCTTCTGGAACTAAATTTGGCATAAATTAGATGACCGGCATATTAAGATTTTACTATATACTGTTGTATATATACATAGCAAGAGTCCACAATAGTCATAATAATAAAATAATAATAATAAAATATAATAATAATTTAATAATAATAATAATATAGATCATAATATAGGTCCTATCTATTAGTTGTCGGCTTGAGATATATTATTATATATATATATATGATGTACTTTATAGTAAGTCAGGAATAATATACCGCCATCTATGTCCTCTCTGCTTCTCTCTCTCTCTCTCATCTCTCTGCTTCTCTCTCTCTCTATATAGTATATATATATATATCATATACTATACTATATACAGGTCTATATATATATACATCAGTACATACATACATACATACATACATACATACTAAACCAACAAACTACATACATACATTAATACAGACATACAGTACATCATACATAATACATACATACATACTACATCATACATACATACTACATACATCCATACATACATATCACACACACACACACACACACACACCACCACACATCACACAAACCACAAACACACCAAGACACTAACACACGACACACGACTATACACTAAAAAAAAAAAAAAAAAAACCAAAAACACACAACACAACACACGACACACACACACCACACAGCACATACATACATACATACATACATACATACATACATACATACATACATACAACATAACATACATTACAATACATACATACATACATACATACATACATACAATCATACATACATAATAATAATACATAATAATACAACATATCATACATACATACATACCTCATACATACATACATACATACAATACATACATACATACATACATACATAACATCCATACATACATACATACATACATACTATACAATACATACAGTACATACATACATACATCCATACATACATACATATACATACATACATAGCATCCATACAATACATACATACATACATACTACTACTACATAACATTACAACATAATACATTACATACATACATACATACATACATACATAATCATACATACTACATACATACATGCTTACATACATACCCTTTACAAAAATTAATGCTATAGGTTACCGTATAGGTTTACCTATAAAGAGGTCTATAGTAATCTATAGATTTATTAGATTATCGCATTAGAAACGGTGTAGGGTAATCTTATATTTCCTATAGAGAATTGGAAGCAATGATTCTATGGAGATCTATAGAATTGAACCTATAGGATGTTATAGATCCTATAGAATTAAACCTAGTTAGGATTGTTACTAGGCTCCTATAGAATTGCTATAGGATGGTAAGGATTCCTATAGAAGTTACCCTATAGGAACCTATAGGTCCTATAGGAATTATGTTCAATTTCTATAGTGATCGCTATAGGAAAATGCCTATAGGATCCTATAGGACATTAACCTATAGGTATGGTAGATGGATGCCTATAGGAATTAAACCTATAGGCAACCTATAGGATGCCTATAGGAATATGTCGCAATTCTCTATATATCCTATCGGAAAATCCTATAGGATCCTATAGAATTACCTATAGGATGTAGAGGATCCTAGTAGGAAATTACCTATAGGAACCTATCGGATCTCTTAGAATTCTATGTTCCAGATTCCTCTATAGGATCCTAGTAGGAAAATTTATAGGATCCTATAGGATCCTCTTTAGAAAATGATCGTATATGATGTTATAGGATCCTATAGAAAGTTAACCTCATATGATGTTATTGATGCGCTAATATGGGAATTATGTTCCAATTCTCTATAGGACCTATAAGGATGCCCTTTGTAGAGATGCCTAGTATAGGATTTTATAAGGGAATATTATAGGTCTCCTTATATGGAACCCCTGTAGGAATTTTCAATAGAATTCGTATAGGATTCTATATGGAATATTTATTAAGGATCTATATAGACTTGCTGTAAGATATCTATAGAAAGCATTTTGGGCTAAAAAGCACATTGCTACATTACAATAGAATAATGTTTATTCAAAAATGGTGTACGTACGTCATACACATAACGGATGAATAGCAATAATATCAATTATCTACAATTAAAATTTTTTACAACTTTATGAATCGCTATTGATCTGAGCTGACTGATCTATAGCTACTAAAATTCCTAATTTAAAAAGCAATAATTTGCATGCACGAATTGCTTTCATCCGATACAATTAAAATATTATATTCTGTTAAATAATACTTTGCTTCAAACTAATTGTATTTGCATGTTAACAGCTATAAATATATACATAAAACAAAATCATGTAATTCCCATGCATGCTATAGGATGCAAACGAGTCGAAGTGCCTATATAGATTACATGTTTCAGTGCTATTCGTTGATCAGACCTTTGCCTTCTGTGTTCAGCAACTGAGTGACAGCGCTGCCCTTTCGTCTCTTTCCATGCAATCCTAAAAAAGCAAATTATAGGGAGTATACTATATAATAATATTATATTATATATTCATTATATAGTGTATTTAATATATCTAAGCTATAGTATTGACCGATTAGTGCATCATGGATGATAAATCGGTTGATAATTCCATTGATAGTGCAGGTACTTATGACAAATAGTGCGCTTGAGCGGGCACTAGTTGCTTGCGGCGATGCATATGCAAATTTAAATTTAATACAATTTAAATGTTCGTTTGAGAAACTTCTCTTATTCACTTCATATTTTTGCGAGTAAGTATGCAAGTCACTGTTGATGTCACTCTAAAACATTAATGGCCTGTGTTGGGCGGGGCACTATGAGAGCATGAGTGCCCAACACAGGCATTAATTACTAATGTCATGCATGAAATCTGATCATTCAAGACCAATTAATGTTTTTATTCAATGAATTTCATAATGTATCTAATACAGTATTCGCTTGCATGTCCATCAGAATAGATAATACGGCTGAGAGGTTATGTCCCCCGGGGTAGCTGCGAACTACACTTGAGTATTACCGATACGTACCCTGTATTATCTAATATGCCGGACGTACCTCGCCTACTCCATACGAGTCTATGGCAGTCGCCTACTCCTATGCCTACTACCTGAACCCTATCAAAATAGTGAACAGGGTACGTTACGGCAGTACCCTGGTGACATAGTACCTGAGCGATAATAGGTTATATATTCCTATTATTACTTTCTATTGTCATGTATGTTGACAACACAAGCTCGACACTAACTTTTTGTTTTAGTTGGCCCGACGTGATCACCAACAATCATTGATTTTCATTTTTGGTGCCCGAAAATGAAGCACTTGGTGCCCGAAAAAAACAAAGAAAAACATTATAAATCTTATTTCAATCTCGTATTGTATTTATTGAAATTGGCCGTCTGATGCACTTGCACAAGTCTTAAACAAACCCCACAGCGATGGTCACACACTGAATTGATGATTGAGGCATACACTTTAAATTATCCATCCACGCATCAAATTTTTCATCCAGATCTTGCATACATTTCTACTTCACTCATTATTTATGCCTAAACACGCGCGGTGCACATGCTATCGATCAGTGGGCAGAATTTCAAGAAGATAAATGTCACAGAGCATGCCCAAATAATAAAACAAGTAAATGTAATAAAACAACATATCACGTATTTTCTTTTTTCTCTTTAAATAAAACAATATTACATTTAATCTCATAAAAGTTTCAAATGTCGGCAATGGCTTTGAAGCTGTAAGAATAAAATATTGCAGATTTAATAAGATAAGAGTGAACCAATAAACGTAGTATACAAAGTCAGCCTGGGTCGCATGCATGTTAAAAAGAAAAAGCAGCCATAGTCTAAACTAAGTTCAATAATTTCGTTGCGTAAAGAGACTAGAGAAAATGCATCAATAAACTTACAAGCAACTAATATTACACTTTGCGGATTAAAATACTGATCATCTCAATGGAATAAGTCTGGCGATTTCGCTCGGATCCGAACAGTGATCACCATTTCGCTAGCTAGGCAATCACGGTGACCGAGACGTCACCGTATTTTGCCCCCAATGTGTCCTGCGTCCGGTACGACCCTTCCAGGACGCATGTGTGTCCCGCCGATTTTTAAGCATTTTTGAACAAAATACATCAAAAAATGAAGAAATTTCATCATTTTTTTTAATTATGACATTCGTTTGCCTTCGGAAACTCTCCATCGCGTCGCGGTTCATTTTCATGCTCCCGTACACTGGAGACATTCGTATTGTCTAGACCAGGTTGGGGTCTGGGTTCGCCTTGATACAATGTAATCACATGGTATTGCTGGCTCTTGCAAATACTGCCGTCCCCGTGTCATGCCGCGGTGAGAATGCTGCACGCGTACGTGTCCCTCGCTCCGCGAATTGCTTCGCTCTCTTTTGAATGAGATTTAGCAGCCTAAGAAACAAGTTTTTATCACCTAGACACTTTTAAATTTTTAAGTGGCCCGATCCGGCCACCAAATTTTAACTTTTGGAATTTTGTGCCCGCACAGTCAGTTTTGGTGCCCCGGGCCGCGCGCACCGCTATCGTCGAGCCTTGCATAACAGACATTTACAGATTCACAATTTAGACTGTGATTATTTATCACCAGTCACAGATTATAAGTGAAATAAGAGATACAGTAAAACTCGCATTCAAGTCGGCAGTTTTGGGACCCACATCTCTGTGCCGACTTATGAAAATGACGACATACGTGGTAAGCCGTCATTTTTCTCGACTTGATAGTAGGGCTCCCATTCCCAGGTCCTGTCACCCTATGCATTCATAAACAGCTCACACACGGATCGTCAGTGTCGCACCAACATCATATGCAACATGGGTCTATTGACATTCATCGCATCGACATACGTTTTGATAGTTACTCGGGGCGATAATCTCAGTCGCGCGCTGAAAAATCGGCGTGAATGTTGTCTCACTCGACTCGCGCGATCAGATTGGTAAAGTCGCCCGATTAAGATCGCATTAAATTCGGCCTAGTTGTCCGGCCCTTAACCGCACGTACATTGTACGGACTAGCGGCAAGCGGGCACACCTGCTATCTGTAACACCCGCTTTGGATACATGTTTGGACATTGCAAGATTAATTTTTTTTTTTTGTTTTTTTTGCAGTGCAGGTCTGCATAATTTTCTTGGAACACTTGCAAAAAATACGGTAATTCTGCAAGGCGTGCTCTGGAACAAGACTAGTTTCATAGCAAAATATTATACGGCTCCGGGTTCTCCAAGAGCACTTCATAGCCTGGCGGCCGCAGGCTATCGTCGAGACCCGCCATCCTAAATGCACCCGCCACTCTAAATGTCCATAGCCGCCATGCTAAACTTGCTACAATATGCTAAGAAA
>NW_014579113.1:0-1504 GCF_000485595.1 Priapulus caudatus
TTTAACTAACCACTAGACTAATATTAAAGAATTAACGCGTTGCCGGCTTCGTCTTCCCCTCTCCCCGTCGTCTTCTCTTCGCCTAAACCTAGGTAGCCTCCAAAGGTGTCTCTCTCGTAGTCGCTCCTGGCTCTACCTACCTAAAATCCCGTGCTTCTTTCCTTCCCGTTTTATTTCCTGTACCCGTAGTTCTACCTACCTAAAACCCCGTTCTCCTATTCCCTCTTCGGGACCTTATCTCCCCGGAACCTAAAATGCTTTCTTCTTCTTCTCCTTCCTGGTCTTATTCCTACCTAACCTAAAAAAGAACACTCTGTGATGCGGTTCGGCGCACCTTATATACCTAGCTGGCAACGCCCCCCCCCCATGTGCTGTTGTTAAGTATGCGTTGTCAAAACACTACTCCCTACGCAGTTTCCGTGGCTGGTACGGTTGTCTTCCCTGCTGACGCAACTAGTTTCTAAATAAATATTCCTCTTTTCCACAACCTAGACTATTCATTATATTCAAATCTCCTCGTATATTAAGCTGCTTAATAGTACATAAACGCGTTGATTATTATACTCTATTTAACATCACTTGGAATAGACGTACAAGACCCTTTTCTTGTGTTGATTTCTTTATTAATACATCAGTAGATACTGGGTTTCGTTACAGCCGTACTTGTACGTTTCTTCTATATATTTACACGTAAACTGCAAAACACAATTACAAAACACCATAAGAAATCATCTAATCAAATACGAATGACATCAAACTTACTCATTTCTACTCAAACATAAACTCCAATAACCGTATGGTGCTGCCTTTGTCGATGGTAATATGACGAACTAAATGATATTTTATCCAGCGTGTAATGCCCTACTAATGTCACTTCTGTGCCATCAAACTGAACACAAACCACATGCATGAACCTCAAAACATATGCAAAACACTACCAGAGTAAGCCTAGAGGTCTTATTTTATCGTTAAATATGATATCTCAACCAAATATGATCGGCAGGTAAATACACCTTTACCATGGCGACAATGTCACTGAAAATTCTGCCATTGAAAATTGCTATATTCATTTTACTCTCTACTATAACTATAGAATTGTACGACGGCACAATAGCCATGATTACTTCGATCTACAATATCTAATCTCTCAATCACTTCTATTTGAGGGACTGCCGCTTTTGTTTGAACCAAAAAACCGATCACTGTTTGTCCCACGACTCGTTCACCCGAATTTGCAGGAACACCATTAACAAAGCATAGTTTCCCGCGCATCTACAGGTGGCGCTGCTCTACAATTAACATACCGCGTACACTCAAAAAACGTCACTAAGAATAAACAAAACCCCCCTAAACACTCTATATATTGCGTTTTCGCTTACCTTCTTTGTTCTCCCTAGACCCCATCCGTATAATCCAAGATGGCTGCGCCCAGGTGTTGATCGTTATATTTATATGCTGTCTATATTTTATCCCGTCTTTAGTCAATATATGGTTATTCTATCTA
>NW_014579113.1:2391-5997 GCF_000485595.1 Priapulus caudatus
ACTTGTCCAAAATCCTTGAATCTCTCTCCCATCGAGTGATAGCATTCCTGTAGTAATGTTCAGGATAGCATTGTTTGGGACGAGAAAGTCGAGTCCCAATATCCTATCCAAATCCTCTAATTGTACAATAACCATTGTTTTCTTATTGTAGATTTGCTCGGCGATCTCTAGATGGACAGCAGTTTCTACAGGACTATCCATTGCTTCGTCGTTCGCCATTTTCAGATCTCTCTTGCTTGTTATCAGCTGTAGCCCGGTACTCGCTTTGATGTCGTTGAACCTATCTTCATTTTAGAATTAGGAAATGTTTATATACCTCCGCGTGCATGCTAAAACTAACTAATCAATCAGCCAACCGATTCAGGCGTCAGTTATTTAATCACGCGGGCAGGATTAACAATGGCAGTAGTGAAGGTGGTTGCGGTGTGTGTATTGTACTTAAACGTATTGGTGGCGAAGACACAGTTTCTGCAGGAACCATATGACACGGAGGCAGTTGAAGGTACCAATGTTACGGTGCACTGCACGATTGACATTAGTTTTAATTCCTCGGAAGATTTACCCATTTTTGTTGATTGGTACCGTGACAGTTCCTACTTAAGTCCTACTAATGAAAAAAGATATTTCTACATTAACGACAACAGGTACGACACAGGAAACTTTAGTTTGCTAATATCTAACTTGACATTTGAGAAAGATGACGCAGAGTTCTATTGTGAATGGCGGTACGTCGAGGTCGCGCCGGGGGACGGGCCTTTATCTAACAAGTGTCATCTAACTGTGCTTGTACCACCGCAGTCGGTTGTCATGTCTCTTATAGACAGCTCTTCATCACCGGATGGAACGCTACAGTTCTCGTGTGTATCCGACAGCAGTAATCCAGCAGCTAGCGCTACCTGGTGGCTGAATGGTGATGAGATTACGGCCGACTCCAATCAAACAGAGGAAGCGGGTTCAAGAAACAAGACATTTACAACAAAAAGTATCCTGAGTCACAGGTTTTCAACGGAAGATATTGACAAAGAACTTAGTTGTAATATCTTCATTCACGAACGTTTACCCGAAAAAGTGTTAACCGAGATTTTGTACATGGCAGACAACGTGACCATCATCAGCAGCAACAACTCCAGTAATGATGACGTCATTATTATCGAGGCAGAGAAGCTGGTTCTACGCTGCAATGCTGACGGCTATCCAGAACCATCTTACACGTGGTTGCACGACGACCAGAAGATACAAGCTGAGGGTGATGAAGTGGTGATCGAGCGAGTCGAGTTTGAACACAGAGGATTGTACGCTTGTATAGCAAATAGTGTGTTTGGAGCATACATGTCGAGTAACAAGTTGATTGTGACCGTGTTAGTGCCAGCAGGGAAGGTCACAATGACGATAGACGGTAATAATGTAGACGGTAATATGACGATACTGGCGGAATCTCTTGAGGTTAGCTGCACTTCAGGTAAAAGCTTTCCTGGAGGAACAGTAACATGGAAACTTGGTGATACATCTGTAGATGGAGCTAATACTTCACATGTCAGTGAAGTTGATGGAACGATAACGACGTACAGTAAACTGACGCGTACGTTTACCGCTGATGATCACGATAAAATACTTGCCTGTCATGTTGACATCCACGAATCATTCCAGTCACTGTCAGTCGATGTTCGGCTTAATGTTATTTACATTGGAGAAGTCAGAGTAAGCGGCGACAGCGAGGCAGGCGTTATGACTGTCAACCACGGCAGTGCGCTGTGGCTGCTCTGTAACGCAGACGGAAACCCCGAGCCAAGTTATTCATGGCTTCACAACGGAACTGTTATCCCAACAAAAACCAACAGAACCTACGAGAGAGATTCTGTCACCTCTGTCGATGCGGGCGACTACGCATGCGCAATCTGCAATCTTGCAGGAAAGGTCTTCTCCAATAATACAATGTCTGTGGTCGTTGCCCCTCGACCACAAGCATCAAACATTGGACTTATTGTCGGACTGATCATTGGCGGCTTACTATTGGTAATCGTACTCATCGTCGTCGTTTTAAACCACCTGAAAACGAGATTAACATTAGATACTCTGTTAATAGGCGGCGCACAAGTAATGTACGAAAACGAGCACTACATCGCGGATCAAGAGCCACCAGGTGGTCATAAGCAGGTGTTCTCCACCCAACCAAACAACAGCCATCATGCAGTAGAGCAGTATGACACCGGTATCAAGGATATCTCGATCACAAATGCAAGTCGTCACGAACAAGGGAATCCGCAACCAAGTGAAAGAACAAGCCAACGAGCCTGGTCCGACGAACCACAAAATAACGACGAGGGCGGTTTTTATGGCTCTACTGGTAAACCCAAGTCTATTCTACCCCTCACTGCATGCTCTTCACACACTGATTCATTACAAGACGTTAGGTCTAACAGAGGGTTTACCCGTGCGCTGAGCACAACGAGTCCTCTACAAACTGACCTGATGTTTTATGCTGACAGCATTTGCGTCACCGTAGTTGACGGTCGCCTGGACACCCTCGTATGAGGACCTAACGAGGGCGCGGACACTGGCTTCTCTCGTGTTGATTATATTATGCGCATACAGCGCACTACTCAAAGAGTTGTATTAATTGGCATGTTCTCGCAGCAATATATATATAGTATAATTATATATAATAATATCAGGAGTGAATAATAGAGATGTTATACTTTATTGCTCGATGCAGAGACGCGCTATAGGTTAGTTCCCCCCAGCCTCTAAAACTCTCAAATAAACAGTCGCCGGTGAAGTTTAGATAGATTCTTGTGATAGCTGTGTCATTGTCAAAACGTTGAACGATGAATTTGTCCGTTGATAATGCCAATAACGTGGATCGTGAATTTACTCAACGAGGTGTCTAGCGCAGCACTCGCAATTTTGCTAGCGCTCGCAGCACATAGAATCCCTCAGTGTTGTTAGTTGGCTAGAACTAATGAGTGTCGCATGCGCATTTATTTTCTATAAAATATCATGTGTTATAGCATCTTTGGTAGATCTGCTATACAGTTTTACAGCCTATACATATGTGCAATGGGAGAGCTGTGCTCGTACGTTGAGGTATCGCTTTTCGCCGTTATCTTTCAAGACTTGTTGCTCAAAGCTCAGCCAACGTTCGATTAAGACCAGTAGATATATCTTACTATATGTATATACGCATACGACATATTTTTGTGTAAGTTGAGCTTAATAGAAGAGTCTATTTGTCGCGGGCGCATGTATATATATGCAGAGTAAACATATGCAGGTTGTCTTGTCCGTGTGTGTGCGTGTGTGCGTGCGTGCGTGCGTGCGTGCGTGCGTGCGTGTGTGCGTGTGCGTGTACATGTGTGTAAGTGTGTACTGTTCGTTACCTTAAACCTTTCCTTGTTGTTAACCTGGTAAGATAGAAGGAGTGGTTAGGTGGTAAATCAGCAGCTTGCATTGCATAATTCGGAGAATCCGGTGCTGCGAACATAATTATGTGATTTGTTGGAAAGTTTCCTTGGGACAAATTGTTTGGGACTTCACCTAAAAGTGTGCGTTTGTTAGTTTGCGCGTGTGTGTGTGTATGTATGTATGTATGTATGTATGTATGTATGT
>NW_014579113.1:6102-15318 GCF_000485595.1 Priapulus caudatus
TGTATGTATGTATGTATGTATGTATGTATGTATGTATGTATGTATGTATGTATGTATGTATGTATGTATGTGTGTGTGTGTGTGTATGTATGTATATATGTATATAGAGTGTGCCATGTGAAAGATTACTATGATTTGTAATAGTAACATTTCTGTTTTATACCGAAAGCGGGTGTTAGGGTAGTTTTGCTGCCAGTGACCTTTGGCGGTCTTCAACCTGAGACGAAGTAAATCATCAAGTGTGTTATCTCGGTGTATAAGTTGGTACATGTTCTGTCCAGCAGATAGCAGGCAAGATGATTAGTAAACATACTGACACATTTTGCTGACTGTATCGTAGGCTCTCTATTTCGCGCAATTTCCAACTATTAAACTACTAAGCTACTGTACTACTAAACTACTAAACTACAAGTGTTTGTAAAATAGCAATTGCTATCAATGAATGTTTGGTACAAATACAGATAAAAGTTAGTAACACTATAGAAAAATTCTGTATTTTTTAGTGCGTACTTAATGCACCTTGTTGTAACCGCATGCTAACTGTGTGATGGGTGATATATAGGTGTTATATTATACCGTAGGTATATTGTGTTAGGTTATGGTATCAGGCGCTTTTATATTCTGTCTCTAACGTGTTGTCCGATAAACGCTAGAAAAGAGAGTTGATAATAGCTAATATTATGCACCCATCTATATGCCCATATGTATAAATAGTTTTAGTATAAATAGTTGTTCAATAGGAGCATAATATCCACATGATCCAAATGTCCATTAATTGCTCTTTATTTCCAATATTTGCAATATTCTTTATTTCCAATATTTATGAATTTATTTCTAATTAGACGATGATCTTATGTTTAGGTTTTGTTATGTGTACTAAATGCGCTATTAAATATATATGAATATATATAATGATGTCAGGTCAATGAGTATTCAATCTTGAGCAAATCGATTAAATTATTTTTTGCTGTCTTTATTAATGATGGAATAGTGCCTACCCTGGCTGGCGCAACACAAATAAAGTGTAAATAAGTCAATAAATGGCTATCTGTGTTCTACATTCTGAAATTATCTATTTAATTTAGAAAACACAAACCAACCTGTCATTTTAATAACCATAAACTATTTACGCTTGTTTTTACACATGCCTATAGTGTCTACTAAAATGGAAGAATATTTTTGTTCAGGTTAAAAAAAAGATGTAAAGCAAATATTCCTCGCTGTAGCCTGATATGAATGATTATATCATTTCTTTCTATAATAACGATGAAAGAGCTCTAGCTGGCTTACTTAAAGTGATTACGTCACAAATTTCTAGCACCATCAAGTAGAATATTTGTGTGTTATTTGTACAAAATAAAATGTATGAAAATACAATTAGTGTTTCTGTTTACTTTTCATGCTTATATACCTTCTTTATATGCCTTAATTTGCCGGTGAAAAACAGAAAGACGCCAGTATCTGAACAGTACTGAGTGAATAGTGTTAGACAACAGAAATTACCAAATCGTCTAGATTTTTGCAAATTGAACCAACGCGTAAAAACATTTTTATCAGGTGAGAGTTTGAGGATATATTTAGTAACGTTAGTTCTTACCTTTAATGTGAAAAAAGGTAATTTTTTTTACAAATTTTACCATGGAAAATTTGTGACGTAGTCAATTTAACGCGAATGAGATTTAAATCAGCCAGTATAGGCCCTAGATGGCGATTTGTGTCACTCCAAATGATATATACACATGCATATCTATATAGTCGCTATTAATTAAATTAAATTGTATCTGGTTAATATCATACATTTAATTTAGAGAGTACATTTAGATAGTATATTCACCAGTCATAACCTCTCTAATTATCTCAAATTGTATTACAGCATAGTATAGTGATAGACCTGTGTTAGCGCATGCCTAGAGTATCTGTCAAACAAAACAATAAGTTGTTGAAAGTAGAGAACAAATAATCCGTAGTCAATTATATTAAAAATAATTTTTTTTTACTTAAATTGATTTGATGAATGTTCACTCATATCATATATAACACGATGAAATAATTTTTAAGGCTGACGTGGCCGCATGACCCTCCGCACATTCTAAGTCGGACCCGTCGATCTTCAATAACAATATTTTAGAACGAAGTATTGCTTGCAGCGCACATGTTAGTTCAGTCCACACTAGTGCTTTTTGACAAGTCTTCAAATCTTGTTCAGAAGTATATCAGTTGAATTATTTAGATCCTGCCGGAATGTTTTTCACTCTACGGCATCTCCACCAAATGCCGTCTTTACACCTCAGTTGCCGTTCTACCATTTGTTGGTAATTGCATGCCACATTACAGAGGTGCGTTTGCTCGCAAAAAAACGCGATTGTACTGGACACGGCAAAACAGTTTTCAACCAATCGCATCCATGTCATTGTGCTAACGTACTTTTGCGAAAGAAAATTGTCACACGCTCTTGAGATTTTTCCCGATAATGTCAATTTCAACGTTATGAAACTAACCAACTTTGATGCAGAACAAAAACAAGCATATTCATAATAACTTTCCGCATGTTCTACACAATGTATATTTAGAAGCCCTTGACAACATAAAATCATAAAATTATTTGAACTGTTTTTGTCAAAATATTGTTTAATATTTTCATATTTCGTTCTTTGTGTCTCTGTTTATATTATTATATCCTAAGATTTAAGTAATTATATGTTTCGGAATTTTCTCTCCAAGTTGTCCTTAGGCGTTTTCCCTTGAGCAACATCGGCTACAACAACATAACAAATCAGGTATGCACGAGAGAGATATCAAGCCAGAATATCTAATAAGAAACATGGACATTCTATTGAGTGACGTTTTTTAAATACGTCTTTGCACATTATGTTAGTTGACGTTACACACTATATTCAACTGTGTTAGTTGTGATTTAGTTAGATGTGATGCTAATTGTGAAACACTGAACAACTAGAGCTTCTTCTTCACAAGCGAAATCTACATAGTAACTTACTGTAAAGGGAATATACAGTGTATAACGACACCGTGCAAGCGATGGGTTTAAAATAGCATATTATACAATGAAAATGTGACGCTTTAATATATGAACTGATTTTAAGTCGATAGGGAAGACTAGGTGGCATACCAACAGCCGAGCGAGCTTTTAAGAGTGAGCTACGCTATATCCCCATCGTTATAGCCATCGCTTAATCAGCCATTAGATGGCGTAAAAACACTCTTATTCTCCAGGATCTTAATTACTTACGCAGTTGTAAAATATAGTTTGTAGGTGGCGCCAAGCATTGTTTAATATACATGAAATGAAATGCATTAGAATGGGTTGCAGGGTGCTAGGTGTACGTAAGAATATTATGTATACGGTGATCTGTTGTTAGTGCTTGTTTATAAGGCTGGTTAATCCTGCTTTGGTAGAAATAACAGTCAATATCACAGTGTAGATGTCACTTACGCACCAAGCCCAGTCGAGACCATAAGATAGTTTTACAGCAATGTTTGAGGGCCAGGTGCACATTTGCTTTTGTAATTATTTAGGGGAAGCGACCACCTTGTGTCCTGGTATCAGGAGATCGGATCGGTTATCCGGCTATCAGGATATCAGACCAGTTTCATCATAACAGCAGGTATATATAATTACACCATTGACGTTTGTAACATCAGTCTAGTACGAGGACACCATGCGGAAGGTCCAGTGACTTTATTGGGTAAACGTATGTTTCTTATATTAATTCAGTATATTTAGTTTCGTGATATATTATGTGCATGCCCTTACAGTCGTTAAATGGCGCGTGATGTTTAGATGATATTAATTCGATATTCAGAATAAACAGTTATATATATAGTTAAATTGCAAACATAAACTGGGCGCGTTTTTGTTCTACATTAATACGCGGTGTTTGATGCATTGATTTCTATTCTCTTTACTAATTTGTAGGAGAGCCTATATATAGCTAGGATATGAATTCTACAAGTGAGACGAGGCTGTCTTCAAAGCAAAACACGTGGTCGTAACTTGAACGCTAGACGGGGTAGACATATCTGACGTGTGTGACCAGTACGTGGCAGCTTTCCCTGAAGCACGATGGAGTACGTGATAATTAATTCCGGTAAAATTCCATATGAGTGCACACTGTGTGATGCTGCGTTCTCCCGTCTGAGTAGTGTGAAGGTGCACATGAGAAGTCATACGGGAGAGAAACCGTATAAGTGCGCGCTGTGTGATGCTACCTTTGCACAATCGGGTCACCTGATGAGTCACATGAGAATTCACACGGGAGAGAAATCATTTAAGTGCGATCTGTGTGATGCTGCCTTCTAACAATCGGGTAATCTGAAGAAACAAATGAGAACTCACACGGGGGAAAACCATATAAGTGCGATCTCTGTGATGCGACCTTCTCCCGTCTGGATAGTGTGAATACACACCTGAGAACTCACACTCAAGAGAAACTATATAAGTGCAATCTGTGTGTTGCCACCTTCACAAAATCTGATAATCTGAAGACACATATGAGAACTCACACGGAAGAGAAACCATATAAGTGCGATCTATGTGATGCTGCCTTCTCAGATTCGAGTAATCTGAAAACACACATGAGAACTCACACTCAAGAGAAACCGTATAAGTGCGATCTGTGTGATGCTACCTTCTCCCGTCTGGATAGTGTGAAGACACACATGAGAACTCACACTCAAGAGAAACCATATAAGTGCGAGTTGTGTGATGCTGCCTTTCCACAATCGGGTACTCTGAAGACACACATGAGAACTCACACGGGAGAGAAAACGAAGAAGAAAAATACGAAAGAAAAAATCATTTAAATGTAACATTTGAAGTGAAGAGTTAGCTCTATAATCACACATGGCAATGCATAATAACTCTATGGAGATGTCGTACAGATGTAAGCAGAAAGTACATCTCGAACTGTCAGACTCACATGTAAGATCAGCTTGGCTCTGTGAACAAGCGAGTACACTGCACACATGTGAACTGGAGCAGTGCGGAATACCAACTAATGCAACTCAACTGTTACAGTTTCTTTCCAAAGTAGAAGCTGGACTAGGAATTAATTGAAAAAGTCTTCAAATCTTTAAGGTATACAACCGGACTGTGTCATGTTTGTGATTTTTTTGGTGTTTTGAATCTATACCTAACCTGTGGCCATGAAAACTCTTTGTAACCTTTTGTAAGTAACTGTACGTTTGAACACTGATCTAATAAAACGCATTATGATTCATAATATCAATGTCTACCGTCAAAGTCAGAACCCTGTGTTACAGGTTGGTATTATTGATCATGTATACATAGATATGAGTACAGTAGTATCAGGGGTTAATAATGACAAACATTTGTCATTATTAACCCCTGGTAGTATGTATGTGTGTGTGCGTGTGTGTATACATATAAATTTATATGCACATAGTAGTGATGAAAATTGCAATTGTAAATAAATCATATATGCCTCACTTCTTCTAGGTTTCAAAACCTAGACTTTTTACCAGGCATACAGGAGACCATAATAGATCTGTTTGCAGTAAAATTAAACTCCAACTGTTTGGATTAGATCTGTTGCTAAAGAGATTAGATTCGATCGTGGGTCACGACTAACTTTTTAAGTTTTTAGGCAAGATGCTAGAAAAATTCACACACCCAGTGACCCATAACAGTTTATAAATTCAAGGTCAACAATTTAAAAACACAAGCGAGCAGTGTATCACTGTCTGTAAACGAGCTCTCTGCGCACATTACATGTAAGTTATAGAGAGCATTTATAGAGTCCTATATTGTTATAATATACTCTGACATTCATTAGAATTTAAAGTGGGTGGAAAATCATAGATTCACAGCGAAAAAGACCAATCACTAAATGTTGTAGTGAGGGGGGGTTGAGGTCGTTATAAACTTATATAGTCACAATTAGCACAATTCCATGCCTAATTTTCGAACCCTGGACAAATATCGATAACAGTAAAATGATATGATTGTCATATTAAAATTTATTTAAACATTGTTTAGACATATTTATATAAAAGCAATGGAAAATAAAATATATAATACAATCATGAATATATGTATCAGAAAATATAATATGATATAATGATATAATACACCCTATCATCCTATGCATAACATAGGTCGATAGCATTTAAGCAGATATGTAATAATATCTTTAAAAACCCGAAGCACCAATCGATTGAAAGCGTCCAAGGAAATAACACATCCGGTCGAAAAAGTCCCATTTAAAAATTCCCGTCTCCCGTGCGTAAACCTACCCTGGTTGATCGTAAAATCGTTTTAACTTTTTCCACTACAATCCGCTGTACCGATCTATCGATATGATCGACTCCCACTCTCTCTGTCTTCCGTATACACTGCTGATGTATCGATATGATTGACTCACTCTTACTGCTTAAAAAAAATTATATACACTGCCGATGTATCGATATGAACGACTCTCACTCTCTTCGTCCTCCGTATACAGGGCCGATGAATCGATATGATCGACTCACTCTTACTGTTTTTTTAAATATATACACTGCCGATGTATCGATATGAACGACTCTCACTCTCTCCGTCGTCCGTATACAGGGCCGATGAATCGATATGATCGACTCACTCTTACAGTTTTTAGTATATATACACTGTCAATGTATCGATATGATCGACTCTTGCTCGCTCTGTCTTTGGTATGTATACAGTCCCTCGGAGTCCCCCGCGAGGTAAGGTTGAGTCGGGGCGTTACGTCAGTGGGCGGTGGCTGCTGCTAGGGAATGCGCACGAGATTCCCACCTTGCTTAGCCGCCTCGTACTCCTCCTCCGTCGTCATGACGCCGCGCACGACGATGAGCTGGTACTGCGGGGCGCGCAGCGTCCGCGCAGACCGCCGCAGCAGCTTCAGCAGCGAGGGGGCGCTGCTCGCGGCGCGACGCACCGACTCCGCGCTCGGGTCGAGCACGAGCAAGTGGACGCCGCCGTCCGCTCGCCGCTCGCAGCCCACCACCGTCCGGCTGTGACCGCTATGCTGCAGGTACAGCGGCGGCACGAACCGACCCTCCTCCGTCGCGGCGGCGAAGTGGCGCTGTACGTAGTCTACGAGTAGCGGGTGCGTGCCGCCGGCGCCCGTCGCCGCGTGGAAGTCGACGATGTCGCATCGCAGGCGGCGGAACGCGAGCGCAACGACGACGTCGGTGGCGCCGATCCAAGCGCGCGTGCCGGCGAAACGGCCTCCGAGCTGCGCCCGGCGACTGCGTCGAACCCCGAGCCAACCAACCAACGGCCTCGATCTCGCGCTGGAGCTCGGCTACAGTCGGCACGCGGGCGGTGGCGGGAAACGCGCGCGCCGCGACGCCGGGCCAGCGCGCGACCGACGACAGCAACATCTGAGCATTTCTGTAGCCGCACGCCCAGCCGCGGTCGACCGCCGTCGACGCAAAGTGCGCGGCGGTCGAGCAGAGGAGCAGCGTCGGGATGCGCGCGCGCAGTCGCTCGACGAGACCCCGCGTGCAGCATCGCTCGTCCTCGGCGCTAACGAGCGGCGCGGCGATCGTGCTCCCAAGGAAGTCTCCCCCGCCGCCGCCGCTGTCGTCCACGAGTCTCGCCACCTCCCGGCGGTCGCGCCTCGTCCGCTGGTCGCACGCGGAAGCGACGGCGGACACGCGTGTGGTCTTCGAAGCTCCGCTCGCAGCGTCGACGCCTCCCGTCGCGCGAGCGAACCCATGTTTGCGCCGGAGACGAGCAGCGATCGACGTCCGAGAATCCCGGTCATCGCACGACGCGCTGGCGAGCGTAAACCAAGTGTTGGAGATGCCATTTATTACCAGATAGAACCTACGTATAGATATAACCTACGATAGAACTCCCGGTCATCGCACGACGAGATAGCGATCTGTAACCAAGTGTTGGAGATGCCATTTTTTACCAGATAGAACCTACGTAAACGATGTAATAAAATAGATGCCCTTTCTCGCGGACGCCTCGGCGACGCCCTCTCTTGCCGACGCACCGGCGGCGCCCTCTTTTGCCGACGCACTGGCGGCGCCCTCTCTCGCGGACACACCGGCGCCGCGCTCTCTCGCCGACGCACCGGCGGCGCCCTCTCTCGCGGACGCTTCGGCGACGTCCTATATCTCGCGGACACACCGGCGCCGCGCTCTCTCGCTGACGCACCGGCGGCGCCCTCTCTTGCTGACGCACTGGCGGTGGCCTCTCTCGCGGACGCACCGGCGCCGCGCTCTCTCGCCGACGCACCGGCGGCGCCTTCTCTTGCCGACGCTCCGGCGCCGCCCTCTCTTGCCGATGCACCGGCGGCGCCCTCTCTTGCCGATGCACCGGCTGCGCCTTCTCTTGCCGATGCACCGGCGGCGCACTCTCTCGCCGACGCACCGGTGGCATCCTCTCTCGCGGACGCCTCGGTGGCGCCCTCTCTCGCATATACATCATACAACAACCGTCAGAAAGTACGAAGTACTGAAAGAACAGCTAACAATATTTAACCAACGCCCAACAAGGTTATGTATTTCATTTACTCATACATATATAATATAATATTTTATTTGTAAACATTGCATTTTTATTAAGAAAATACATTTTTAGCAGTGAAATCTGGTCGATAGATATCGGGTAAAATAATAATCTTAATTTTTCGAAAAATAATTATACCTTCGCGCCAGTGTTGCGCATACTGGCACATTGTATATAGTCGATCAACCCCCCCCCCCCACCAACACACACCCAAACACCTTTCGCATTGCGCTATTGCGCGATAGGAAAGTATACTTGCTATCATTTCTCGCGAACGAGTAGAATGATATATTTGAAAATCCCACCTATCAAAGACATGTCTAAGCTATGATCTGTCCCAGTGTTGAGTTTAATAACGTGCGGTTAGTTTCATTAATTCGAAAATAAGCACGCGCGGTATCGCGTATACCGACGCGTGTTGTATATAGCCGGCTATATACGCGGGGCTACGGGTGGTAGGAAAGAATACTTGCTCCCATATCTCGCGAACAAGTCCGGGGATATTTCTAGAAATCTTGCCTATCATAGACACATGTCTTAGCTATGATTTGTGTGAGTGCTGAGTATAATAAAGCGCGGTTAGATTAATTAATGCAAAATTATAGGTAATGTGAAATAAGAAGAACTAATTGCGGGAGGGTCCGTCAGGAACATATATATATATATATAACAAACTTTAGACCTATTTATATAAA
>NW_014579113.1:16059-20506 GCF_000485595.1 Priapulus caudatus
TTAATAACGTGCGGTTAGTTTCATTAATTCGAAAATAAGCACGCGCGGTATCGCGTATACCGACGCGTGTTCTATATAGCCGGCTATACGCGGGGCTACGGGTGGTAGGAAAGAATACTTGCTTCAATATCTCGCGAACAAGTCCGGGGATATTCTTAGAAATCTTGCCTATCATAGACACATGTCTTAGCTATGATTTGTGTGAGTGCTGAGTATAATAAAGCGCGGTTAGATTAATTAATGCGAAATTATAGGTAATGTGAAATAAGAAGAGCTAATTGCGGGAGGGTCCGCCAGGAACATATATATATATATATATATAGTGGGTCTTCGGCGGTGTCGACCGCGTCACCAAGGAAGGGTTCCTGTCGCCCGTTGCCACCAGGGATGCGGCCACGCTTCTTCCCCTCTGCCTGCAGCACGTACGCTAATATACAGTTTTCATAACTCTCATCTATGATTCGTTAAAAATTAATAAATGTGATTTTGTATAATATTGTATGTATGTGTATAGTATAGGAATTTTACAATTAGGTAATAGTTTGCAACCGTGGTAATTTAGTATTTACCTGCTAATCATTTATATATCGAACAACAATAATTAATCACAGTTTTTAGTCTGCAGTGGTGGAGCGGCGGTTATGAGCGACGAATGGAGGGCGTACTACCAGCTAGGAAACATCAATGCTGGGTACGCCCACCTAACAGTCAACCATAGCCGCAATTCCGTCGACCCTGTCGCCGGAGCGCACACACAACCCGTAGAAAATATGTGGTCCCAAGTGAACCGAATGCACCACGGTAAAGTAAAGTAAATGCTAATTCCTACATAGCATAAACAAATTGTTAATTGGCGGTTTTGCATTTCACAACAATCATACATCAAACATCACTGGCATTGCCGACCACATATTAGCACGAATATCCGTGGCGCTTACGGTTCGGTGGGGTCGACGCGTTCCACCATGTATATATGTGATAGCATTCGTCAATGCTATCCGCTGTAAACATACACAGCACGCACTTATCCGTATAGTCCGTATACGCGCATAGGTATATGCGCAGGACGCAACTACTTGGAAGCATGCACGCACGTGTACGTGCACACGCACGCACGCACGCACACATGCACGCACATGTATACGCACTCACGCATGCACGCACGTGTGCGTGCACACGCACGCACGCACGAACGTGTACCTGCGCACGCGCGCACGCGCGCACGCACGCACGTGTACTTGCACACGCATGCACACACTCATGCGCGCACGTGTACGTCCACATGCACGCACGCACGCACGAACGCACGTGTACGTACGCACGTACGTACGCACGCACGCACGCACGCACGTTTACGTGAACATGCACGCACACATGCACGCACGTTTACATACACACGCACGCATGCATAATAAATCGGTAATAATCGCTATCGGGTGTATACGCTAGGAGACGCTACATAATCGCTAACTCGAGTTAGCTTAACTCGAGTTAAGGATACTCTCCACGATGTGCATGAAATTTTATCAAGTTTTTAAGTTTTTAACTTTATTCGATGGCTAACACTATGTGCTACCTGTGTATATGCTCATGTCTCCATATAACGGTACATGTGAACCGTCAGAGCGTTTTTGCTTGCCCACGTACATGTGTGGTAAGCAGCGGCTGACGTCATTATGACGTCAGAGACATGATACAACCACGATATTCACTAGTAATAAATAAGCCAGTATCATTCAGCGTCAACCCTGCTACAGCTGTCATTACATGTATTCATGTACATTCATGTACATCTGCTAGTATCCAAGTATCCCACACCAAAAATAGTTCTAACACCTCGCAACACACCATACTGTAGCTTTGTGACGTCAGGATGAGCAGAGTTCGCGCGTTCTGCGATGGTAACCTCGTAATTTATCAGAATTTCTCAAGGTGCATGGAACATTTTACCAATTTAGTGGTGTCATTTAGTCATGGATATGACGCAGTAAGTACTAACAATAGATATATCACATACGTTCACCCATCTTGCACACAGGCGGTCACTCATTGTGAAAAATAGAAAAACCCTCATTTCTCCGTTTCGATTTCTGACATAGTAGCCGATGTATAAATGGACATTTCTCTGTGATTACAACTCGGATTGATTTAATTTTACACTCGTTTTAATGGTAACATATTGTGGTAAAAAAGCGCGTCAGGGATTGTTATTAAGTGCCGTACTACTTTATTAGTTATGCCTCTTTTATTGCAAAAATTTCCTATTTTAACACACAATTTGATTTTTAAGCAGTTTTTTCGAGTTTTCTCGGTAAATATAAAAATTAAAGAAAAATCTTGACGCGCTATTTTGGTCCATATTGTGCTTAACATGTGGCAAAAATATTGTATCCTCACTCTTTCTGGTAGTTGAGAAATATCCAAAATACCATTTTTACATAAAAATTCAAAATTTCTGTGGTAACATAATTAGGTGCTGGAAATTTCATGAAATTTTTTGGCTTGAGCATAGAGATATATCTCCTCTATAAATAAAACAAGTGATTGATTCGATTCATTCGCCAATAAACGTTTAATCTTCACTAGAGCAATACCCCTGCACAACGTGGTTCGTCGTGTAGACGAGGCTATAGGTTGACTGTTTGTACTTGTGTGTTGGACTGCCGTACTCGAGACATTAAGATAGGGCTGCAGCGCATGCGTAGTTAATGTGTTGAAAAACAGTAGAGGGCGTCCATAGGCGGCAGGCCTGAATAAGCATCAAACAGAAATTAATTAAAAATACTCACACGAAAGGATCCCGGACGACCAAACACAACTTGTTCGATGTGGTGAAGAAGAATCTTGAGAGTCTAAATTGCCCTATAAGTGGTGACCTGTGCAACAGCGTAGGCCTACGTCTACTGGCAAATGATCGTGAGCTCTGGAGGCTAGGAGTGGTGGGCATGACCGCAATAACTGCTATGGAAGGCAGTAAGTAGTACAGGGGGAAATCACTGGGAGAACGGGAAATCACCGGCAGAACAGGGAATCACCGGCAGCACGGGGAATCACTGGTAGAACAGGGAATCACTGGTAGAACAGGGAATCACCGGCAGAACGGGGAATCACCGGCAGAACGGGTTAAAAAGTTGTATTTTGGTCCACCCATGTGGTCCAGTCATTATTTTAATTTATCAACAATAGTAATCAATACTATCATCAACAATCAATACGGGGACTGAATACACCTTCGCAGCAACACATAATTTTCAGTTAGTTATCGTTGTAAGTGAAATTAGGGTAATTTTGAGCCAAAGTGACCTTGACCTTGACTTTATAGGTTGATCCTGACCCTTAATCGCGAAAGTAACATCAGAAATGAATTCACTGGGTCAACCATATATAGAAAAGATCTATCACACATGATTCTAGGCCTTATAGTTAAAAAGTTGTACTTAGCCATGTTAATTTGTATTTAGCTAATTAAAATTTTTCCCCAAAGTTGGCGTTGTGCCAATAAAGCTAAAAAAATCTTCCAGACATAGATATGAATACATATCAATAAAAAACCTTGAACTATTAAAAAAAAATTGGTTTGCAATTCTGCAACTGGACTATCCTCTGTCTCTGCTCTGTCAGCCTTGCCTTCTCTGTTCTGCTCTTCTCTCTCTCTCTCTCTCTCTCTCTCTCTCTCTCACACATCGGTCGAGACTCGACTTGCCCTCGCAGTATTATGGATGCAACAAATTGACATTGCTGCCGTAGTGGCATTATGAGTTCAATCCTTCTTGCTGTATGATACTGGATGTTAAAGATTGTGGTATGATTACGATTAGAGATAGTGTTATGCGTTAGGATTATTAACCCTAACACCCTCATCACTATATACTTAACCCATAAACTCTATTACATCATTTAATATGTATTATATCAGCATGCAATAATTGTGTCATGTGATGCGAAAACCTATCATGTGTTTTACAGTTACTTATAAATAACCATCCGTTACTGAAGTGGTGGGACTTCTATCATAAATATTTTGTTGTTGATTGATTTCTTCCAGATACTACACTGACTATTACACAGTCTTTATTGAATGAATCGTTTTTGATTATCTATTAAACCAAAATCCATTAAATGCAGCTTTTCCAGCCAAAATGTAATAGTATAGTTTTGTTTTAAACTTTTAAAGCTATTTTTTCAAAGTTTCAATTCCATGTAGCTGTAGGAGCATAGCCATACCATGAGCAAATTATTGGCAATGTTACTTGGCAATGTTAGTATGGGTGGCAGAAAATCCAAACCTATTCTAGGCAGTGACGAGGGAATATCCTTTTTTGAGAAAAAGTCGAAGAATAATCCGTACATGTGAGATTAGGCTTAACATGCAAGGATAAAGCTATTCTTTAAGTTATAATGATTATTTCATCGTTATTTATATCTGAGTAGTTTTATGGATTAGTTT
>NW_014579113.1:21132-27673 GCF_000485595.1 Priapulus caudatus
TCTATTAAAACAAAAGGCAGCTATACTGACGCGCTGTTGTTGTGCTTGCTCTCTCGGAATGTGGAATGTGGCGGTGTGGCTCGCGGGGAGATTGCGTCGCTGCACGGCTACAGGCTACAGCATACAGGCTACAGTAGCACTCGCCCGCTGCGTCTATGGTTTCGCCGATGTCCTCTTTGGCGACTCCGTACAGTACCTTGCTCACGGATCTGATTAGCCTCTCCCAGGCTCCACCATGAGGGGAGGCTATTGGGCAGTTAAACTCCCATTCCATCCCTTTCTGACGTAAGGCTGATCCAATCTTTGACTGATTCCACTTCTGGATTTCTTCTTTCAGCTCTCTACAGGCTCCAACTAAATTTGTACCATTATCTGATCTCAGGCGACGTACGGCTCGTCTTGCAGCAAATCTCCTGACAGCGTTTATGCACGAGTCTGTGGTAAGACTTTGGGCTAACTCAATATGTACTGCCCGGCTTGAGAAACACGTAAAGATGACTCCGTATCGTTTGTATGTGCTCCGTCCCCGTTTAACTTCGAACGGGCCAAAGTAGTCCACCCCCGACTGAGTGAACGCTGGCTGATCCATCTCCAGACGCTGTAATGGCAAATCCGCCATTTTCTGAACCAACCACTTTGCCCAATAGCGGCGACAGACTGTGCCTTTATCGATGACACTTCAGATAAGGAAACTTGCTCGCGCAATCCAATACTTCTGTCGGAGTGCACTCAACGTACTGTTCGAGCCTAATTGTCCGACTCTATTGTGGGCATCTACTAATATAAATCTAGTGACTGGCGAGTCTTTCGGCAACAGCATCGGATGTTTGACTTCAACTGGAACCTTAGCACGTCGTCCTCCTACTCTAAGCAGTCCTGCTTCATCCACGAATGGGTCCAGCTTCTGTATTGATCCTATGTGTTTTCCGTTTTCCGGCAAGTGCGTTTGCTGCAAATATTTAACAATTGAGACCTCCGCTGATTCCAACTCCTCTACACTAAGTGGTGTCAACGCTTCGCTGCCTTGAGCTCTCAACCTTCTATCAGTGCTGCGACGCTGCTTAAAGCATTTCTGTGCCCTTAGTATCCATGCGACAGTTGTCTTGAGTTGCTTCCAATTTGAGTATCTAGCAAACAGTTCATCTGTAGTTACGATGTCTCCAGGTGCTGCAAGTGTGGCATAAACTTTCTTAACTTCTGGATCTTCAGGTGACAGCTCCTTTGAGAACTCTGATCTCGGCCACTGTGACTCCGGCTCCCATAAATACTTGGGCCCCAACAACCATTGCTCGCTAGCTCGTTGATCCTTTGGTCGAAGTCCTCGGGATGCAGAATCTGCAGGGTTGTGCTGAGTAGGGGCGTATCTCCATTGGTTTAGAGTTGATCCTTCATAAATCGTGGTGACTCTGTTAGCAACAAAGGTGTGGAATCTGCTGGTCTGATTGTTGATGTACTGTAACACGGACATACTATCGGTCCAGTAGACAATTTTATCAAACTCATACTCATACTCCATTGCACCTGTAATTATTGCAATGATCTTCACTGCTACGCTGGCAGCCGTTAGCTCCATTCTAGGTGTGGTGACTTTCTTCAGTGGAGCGACCCTTGACCTTCCAAATAGCAACGAACAGCATACTTGACCCTTATCGTTCTGTAGACGCGTAGAAACGGCTATTCCATACCCGATGTCCGGTGCATTTGCGAATGCGTATAGTTCTCGTGATACGATTTTTGTAAATGCTCTAGGACGCAGGCTCCTTGGCACAAACACTTGCTCCAATTTCTGGATGTCAATTAGCCATTGACTCCACTCGTTCATTTCTTTCTCACTGATGCTATGTCCTGTTTGCATAGAAGTTGTAGTTGTATCCTTGCTGGTAAGACAAACGGCCCAGCTAGTTCTAAGGGGTCAACAACGCTACTGATAACCGACAGAATTCCCCTTCTTGTAGCCGCTTTCACCTTTAGCCTAATTTGTGATAGCCTGAACGTGAAAGTATCTGTCTCGGTATCCCAAATTATCCCTAAAGCTCTTACAGCCGGTAGTTCCTCACTGTCAATAGCTAGCTCTAGTTTCTTTGATCTTTCTGATAACGGGATGGAGTCATTCAAGGGCTTGCTGTTGCTAATCCACTGGCATGCTCTGAATCCTCCGTTTTCCTTAACTGCAGTAGTCATACCCCTCCTCACGTCGATCCCTTGATCATCATCGACAACAGATTTTAGCACATCATGAACGTAGAAGCTCCTTCTAATGGTGCTTACGACGGCCGTCGTCGTGCCGAAGTACGACTCGTGGTACTTTGGCAGGAAGGCGAAGTAGCCAATGACGCTGTAGAACTGGAAGCAGACGACCAGCACGACGCAGACGTACAGACCGTTGGTGAGCAGACGCCTCATAGCGCGTAGAAACTCTGCAAGGTTAGAGCAACGCGTGCGTACATACGAGAACGATCATAATTACGGAAAGAGTACGTGACGCTAAAACGTTGCAATTTCAACGTCTACTACTTTTGGTTTACCCATGATGAATTTAATTACGCATTTTCTTCTGTAGATTATGAGCTTTTGATATTATTCTATAGTACGCGGGAATTATCATTACACCAGGAGTCTATCAATTGATCGACTCCTGATTACACAAGAGTAGAATATGTAGTGATTACTGCGAGTATATATAATAGTTATCGTGAGTACATATAACAGTTATTGTAGGTATGTAAGTGTATTTTAGGATATATGTGGCGGTGTTTATACCTCTCGGATGGTAGTATATCATCTCAACAATCTCCTCGTCCTTCTGGTGTTCTTGTAGGTCACAGTCAATGTGCTCTACCGCTACATTAGACTTCTGCAGGAAATTAAGAGCCACAATCGTACATCCACACGTGTATAGACAATATTCTTCTCACTCGATGGAACTCATTTCCACCGAGTTCAACATCAAAATTACTACACAATTCTTCTGACGGTTTCTGATAAAGTTGTCTATATGATGGAGTCTGACGTACCTTTCACCACAAAAAATCACGCATACAAAAAAGACACGCGTGGACACGACATCACGAACAAATCGCAAAAACATTCTCTACAAAATTATCACACGCAATCTGAAATACCAATTTCTTGTCGAGATAGATCGTTTCGAATCTTCTTGTCTATATCATCTAATCATCTATAGATTCTTGTCGAATCGTACTGTATCTAACCTAAGAGAAACCAGCATTTTCGATACGATCTCACACTGAAACGTCTACCTTGGGGGTAGGTTTGTCCAAAGGCTGCAATAATAACACACAGAACACAGCTTATGCACTTACATTGTGAGCTGTCGCATTCAATCTCAAGTGATTAGGACACAGAGCGAATGGCAGAGAGCAAGCGAACGTGATACCAGAGAGTATTAGAAGGCCTAGCCACCACGCACCGATCCACTGTGGGTCCTTGGGCGTCAGGTCCGTATCTAAAACAAATTTAACGATATAAAAATTATACATATTGCATATATAATATTGTAAATATATATTGTATATAATAAACAACTCACATCGAATGTGAATTATGATTTAGATAGTGCTGCCATCTCTGTCATTATAGTCGTCGTACGTATTATTTATGTAGACTTACATATCTGCGATAAAAACTCGAGATAGCTGGTTACTTGAACTAAATAAAAATAAAAATCTACAATACACTAATGCTGTTAGTACGGGCTCACCGGAAAAGTCTACGTAGATCTTGCTAAACAACCCAGCAAGTGGAAATCCTATCGCAGGCCCAAGCGCCCTCATCGTGTATATAACACCTGAAATGAACAACAAATTTATCTGCGGATATACGGAACATACTACCCTACCTAATATTATTGTAACATATTCGTAATTTAGGGCGTACTTACTAGCTATACAGTTGTAGGCCTATTCTACAAGATATATTGCGGCTAAGACCAGGAAAAAACGGCGGCAGTTGTCTCTGAAAAGCTGCAATGTCATTATGAGCGCGATCGAAACGAAAANCTATCCCAACTCGAAGGAATTATCAGTGTAAACATCCATCAATGAGTCATGAGTGTGTGCTGTACGTGCGTGGCGTGTCTTACATAGATGGGGTCCATTAATTTTCCAGCCTCTCTTTGAACAAGCTTTACTAGCTGGTCAAACCTTACTACTTCCTTCTTCTCACGTCTGTCCTGTGCTATGCCTCGCCATTTCTCCTGAAGCCTATAGGGTAACTTGCAAACGAGTTTCTTTAAATTCTCGGAATACTCTAGGATCCGCACCACATCTATTGCATTGACTGCGTTCTGACACTCTATTAAGAATATACCGTAAGCGTCCAGGGCCTTAGGGTTATCCGGTTTGATCAATGGCCAATCCAGGGCCCGCCTAATGTAAGCAGTCGCCACCAACTCCTTGTCGCCATAACGCCTCTACATTTCATTCAATGCCGTTGAATAACCAATGTCTGCTTCAAGACAGCTATACCCACTAACAATACGGTGGGCTTCTCCCTCGGTGAATTGTTCCAGATAGTTCAGCCTCTCGTCGTTAGTTGTAGTGTTACTCACTACTCGAGCCTGAAATTGACGTAAGAATCTGCGATACTCCAAAGAGTCACCTGAAAATTTCTTCAGGTCTGATGCAGGCTTACGTAACTCCCTAACAACTGTATCCATCTGTATCGATAACGAGGACGTCCCCGGCATGGAACCATACATCAATGCTAAGCTACCCTTATGAGTCCTGGCTTGCTGTCCCGGCTGTGTTGGGCTACTTACTGGTGTGGGAACATCAATACAGCCGGCAGAAGATGTGCCACCATTTACCTGACTCCTGTCCTGCGATCCTTGGTTGGCTTCAATATTCCCTGCGATGCCCTCATCATTGTGCTCTTGATTGACTGGAATATACTCTGGCGCGTCAAAGTTGAATGTAGTCCTGTTTGGAGTTGAAGCTGCTTGAGTCCCTGGTGGATACTCCGGAATAATGTGCAGCTTAACCACGTCAAAGTCCCGTGGCATTTTCTGATCATTTAACTAACTCCTCTCCAACTCTTCCAATACAGAAGCTCTAGCATCCGACACCTTTATCTCAGTTCTTATCTGAAATTCCTCTTCCTTGAGTTTCAACTGAAGCTTCTCCTGCTCAATCTGTTTCCTTTCTTCAATAGCTGCAGCCCTGGCCATTAGCTCGGCCTTTCTCTGGGTTTCCTGTGCCTTGATCAACGATAGGCTGCTCCTACTTGAACGACGAGAAGATTCACCTGAGTGTGTCGAACCTACGGAGCTCCCAGATCTGGATTTTCCACCTGAGGGGGGAGCTTTATCATTTTCCAGAAACCATTTTACTAACCTTTCCTTAAATTCAGCGAAAGATGCCAATTCTTCGTGTAATTCTGCCACGAGTTCCTTTCTTGTCTCATCTTCCACCAAATCGAGCCATGCATGATGAGATACTAAGTATTTCTCGTACTCCTGTAGCCAGTCTGAATGATGAGCTCTCATTACTGCAACTTCGGTATTGCTGCTATTAAGAACGGAACGCAATTTGTCGGTAACAGATGACAGACCTTGAGTATGTGCCTGCCTCTGTTCGGAAGCGGCCTTGACATTGGCCCGCGTGGCCTTGGGTACACCGTCCTGCTGCATTTCTGGACCTTAGAGTCCTTGAAGGCGTGAACCTATTTGCTTCTGAACTTGACTTCCAAATAGTCCACTACATGCGCCGAATGACCTTCCGATGTACTCCTTTATCAGTTAACTTGACCTAATTTCTGACCTCCGATTGCTGAATCAGTCAGGCCTGGAACCGTGATGTACGTACCAGGACCGTGCCACTACTGATATTCAACTAGAGTCCGCATGCAATACTGTTCACTTGAGAAGCCGGCCACCTCATAGAGTTTACTGTAACATCACTTGGATTAGACGTGCAAGACCAAATTCTTGTGTTGATTTCTTTATTTATACATCGGTAGATACTGGTTTTCGTTACAGCTGTACTTGCACGTTTCTTCTATATATATATACGTAAACTGCAAAAACACAATTACAAAACACCGTAAGAAATCATCTAATCAAATACTAATGCCATCAAACTTACTAATTTCTACTCAGACATAAAACCCAATAACCGTACGGTGCTGCCCTTGTCGGTAATATGACGAACTAAATGATATTTTATCCAAAGAGACCGGACACAAGATGGCCTAATTGGCCTTGCGCAAAAGATGCGTTGTTCCCCGACCGCCGAAAGCGGTTAAGCCGCGCACTTCCGCGGGACTGGGCGCACGCGGCCGCGGGATGCTATGCGTAAGCTCCCCGCTATACGCAATCGCGCGCCGAAGGAAGGCGGGCGCGCGAATGCGTATAGCGGGCAGCCTAACATCGCGGAGTTTTCGGGACACGTACATCGGCTCGGCTACATCGGCTTTCGAGGGGGGGGTTTTCCGATTATGGACTGACACGCGTTTGTACATCCTCGCCGTCGTACCGTCCCCTGCCGTATTTTCGTACCTTATCTGGCGTTCTCCCACTATC
>NW_014579113.1:28005-30779 GCF_000485595.1 Priapulus caudatus
TGGACTCCACCCGTGAGCTCGGTCGCGCTAGTGCTCAGGTCAGTTGCTAACTTGGTCGAGGTTAATGTGCACGTGCACGTTAGTGAAACTTAGAACAAACTGACAAAGGAGAGTTTGTTACTGTTAGAGACTTTTAGAGCAGAGAAACATAAATAAACTATTCAGTACCACATGTTGAATTTGTACAGAAAACCAATTTGTAATACAAATAATGTTAGTTTGGTATCTACAGGTTTCATGCTGTAGGACATATGTTTCTAGTTGGAGTTGGAAGTGAATATTATATTTCAAGGTTTCAGTAATGCATGTGTAACCATCAATTCATAGGTAGGACATCATTAGTAGGCTACAGAGAAAATTAAAAACTTGAAATATATAAAATAATCATATATTTTCATGGGTCACCTCTGCTTTCTGGGACTTTATATATAAGTAGATGGTTGATATTTATTTATGAATAGTCTTGTTTCTGTAAGACGAACTTGTTTATTCTTAGTTGAAGCCTGCAAGCTCAAGGTCTGTGTTAGTTTTATGTATATATTTTATATAGTTCCTTTTATTCTTTTAGTTTAGTTTGCACTTTAGTTCTCAAGTCTTTTTAATTAATAAATAGTTGATGTATTCTTTACGTAATAACCCAGCAGATTGGGTTTTTAAAGGGAAAACTGTTGTCAGCAACATGAAGATAAACTACAGATAAAAGCTAGTCGAGTGATGTTATAAGTGTTTAAATATCATTCAGCAACGTTATTTTTTGACTATTACCAGGTTGAAGAAAATGAAAATTTCTGTACGCCCTGAAAAAGATTCACTATTTCATATTCTTTATTCCTATTACATGTATTCATATTGATGCAAATTATATACTTCACTATAGTTGACATGTACATAGACATGTATTGAAAAGGTGTTATTTCCGTTTTTCTTCCATTTGAAAATTTGAAATTTTCACCTTCGATGTGCACCAGATCGCTCCATTTCAGTGCAAAATTTGAAAAAGCTGCCTGCCGTGGGTGGGGGAAAACCAGACCCACCCCCGCTCGGTCGCTTGGCTCCCTTGCTCGGGCACTTCGCGCCCGAATTACTCAGCCCCCCAGAATGGTCGCTTCGTTCTCTCAATTGGGCCCCCCCACTTTGAAAACCGTGGCGCCGCCCCTGAAACACATGCACGAACCTCAAAGCATATGCAAAACACTACCAGAGTAAGCCTAGCGGTCTTATTTTATCGTTAATCATGATATCTCAACCAAATATGATCGGCAGGTAAATACACCTTTACCATGGCGGCAAAGTCACTGAAATCCTGCTATTGAAAATTGCGATATTAATTTTACTCTCTACTATAACTTTAGAATCGTACGACGGCACAATAGCCATGATTACTTCGATCTAAAATATCTAATCTCTCACTCATCTCTATTTGAGGGACTGACTCTTCTGTTTGAACCAAAAAAAACTATCACTGTGTGTCCCACGACTCGTTCAACACCCGAATTCGTAAGAACACCATTCACAAAGCATAGTTTCCCGCGCATCTATAGGTGGCGCGGCTCTACAATTAACATACAGCGTACAACCAAAAAACGTCACTAAGAATAAACAAAACCCTCCTAACATCCCGGCTCCCTAATTGTGAGCTTGACACGAGCAATTATATTCAACACACCATTAAATGCGAAACATCTTGGCATCACAGAATGCGCAGCGCCTTAGTCAGCTTCTAGAATAATGCATAACTTCGTGATTGGTCGCTTCAGGATGGTGGCTCCAATTCGGACATTGACGACCCTCACAAGCCCCTTGTCGTCATCCATCACTTCCGTCACTCTGCCTACTGGCCACTGGTTTCTCTGCATATTCCTATCCGCCACTAATACCACGTCTCCGACCTTGACGTTCCTCTCCTTCTTTCGCCATTTCTGACGCTCCTGGAGCGCTACCAGGTACTCCGTGCTCCATCTTCTCCAAAACACGTTCGCCAAGTGTTGTACCTGTCGCCACCTTATATTAACATAGTTGTCCTCCTTTACAAACACTCTAGGTGGTGGTGTTTGCTCCGGCTGCAACCTCATCAAGTGGTTGGGTGTCAATGCTGGCGAGTCAACTGCGTCACTGGACACTCGTGCTATTGGCCTGTTGTTCAGGATCGCCTCTGCCTCACAAAAAAGGGTCTGCAAGCCTTCATCCTCCAAGTGAATGACTTGCTCTTTGGCGACTCCGTACAGTACCTTGCGCACGGATCTGATTAGCCTCTCCCAGGCTCCACCATGATGGGAGGCTATTGGGCAGTTGAACTCCCATTCTATCCCTTTCTGACGTAAGGCTGATCCAATCTTTGACTGATTCCACTTCTGGATTTCTTCTTTCAGCTCTCTACAGGCTCCAACTAAATTTGTACCATTATCTAATCTCATGCGACGTACGGCTCGTCTTGCGGCAAATCTCGTGACAGCGTTTATGCACGAATCTGTGGTAAGACTTTGGGCTAACTCAATGTGTACTGCCCGGCTTGAGAAACACGTAAAGATGACTCTGTATCGCTTGTAAGTGCTCCGTCCCCGTTTAACTTTGAACGGGCCAAAGTAGTCCACCCCCGACTGAGTGAAAGCTGGCTGATCCATCTCCAGACGCTGTAATGGCAAATCGGCCATTTTCTGAACCAACAACTTCGCTCGATATCGGCGACAGACTGTGCATTTATCGATGATGCTTCTGATGAGGAGACTTGCTCGCGGAATCCAATACTTCTGTCGGAGTGCACTCAACGTACTGTT
>NW_014579113.1:30917-35003 GCF_000485595.1 Priapulus caudatus
CTTCAGGTGACAGCTCCTTTGAGAACTCTGATCTCGGCCACTGTGACTCCGGCTCCCATAAATACTTGGGCCCCAACAACCATTGCTCGCTAGCTCGTTGATCCTTTGGTCGAAGTCCTCGGGATGCAGAATCTGCGGGGTTGTGCTGAGTAGGGACGTATCTCCATTGGTTTAGAGTTGATCCTTCTTGAATCGTGGTGACTCTGCTAGCAACAAAAGTGTGGAATCTGCTGGTCTGATTGTTGATGTATCGCAACACGGACATACTATCTGTCCAGTAGACAATCTTATCAAACTCATACTTCATTGCACCTGTAATCATTGCAACGATCTTCACTGCTACGCTGGCAGCCGTTAGCTCCATTCTCGGTGTGGTGACTTTCTTCAGTGGAGCGACCCTTGACCTTCCAAATAGCAACGAACAGCAGACCTGACCCTTATCGTCCTGTAGACGCGTATAAACGGCTATCCAATACCCGATGTCCGATGCATCTGCGAATGCGTGTAGTTCTCGTGATACGATTTTTGTGAATGCTCTAGGACGCAGGCTCCTTGGCACAAACACTTGCTCCAATTTCTGGATGTCAATTAGCCATTGACTCCACTCGTTCATTTCTTTCTCGCTGATGGTGTTATCCCATGCTATGTCCTGCGTGCATAGACATTGTAGTAGTATCCTTGCTGGTAAGACAAACGGCCCAGCTAGTCCTAGGGAGTCAAAAACGCTACTGATGACCGACAGAATTCTCCTTCTTGTAGCCGCTTTCACCTTTAGCCTAATTTTGAACGTGAACGTATCTGTCTCGGTATCCCAAATTATCCCTAAAGCTCTTTCAGTCGGTAGCTCCTCATTGTCAATAGCTAGCTCTAGTGTAACGTTGGAATGAGCGTTGATGTCGAAATGATGAAGATATAAAGTCAAACTTGTTGTAGTAACCAGAATAAACTTTATTAGCTTGTACACTGTAGCCACATCGCACAAAGAGACAAAGAACGCGCACACGCGCATACGCGCGTGTGCTCAGCTCGCTGCCAGCCCCAGAACCCTCTAAATCTCCAGAATCTCCCCATATATTCGCCCAAAACTCCCTACATCTTGATCGCACATGTCACCCGTTCTGTCTAGTTCCAACCGTTCCCCTCATTTCACAATCACCCTAGAAACGGCCTAACCTAGAACCCGCTTACCCAACTGCCTGTAACATCTAGGTGACAGCTCCTTTGAGAACTCTGATCTCGGCCACTGTGACTCCGGCTCCCATAAATACTTGGGCCCCAACAACCATTGCTCGCTAGCTCGTTGATCCTTTGGTCGAAGTCCTCGGGATGCAGAATCTGCGGGGTTGTGCTGAGTAGGGACGTATCTCCATTGGTTTAGAGTTGATCCTTCTTGAATCGTGGTGACTCTGTTAGCAACGAAGGTGTGGAATCTGCTGGTCTGATTGTTGATGTATCGTAACACGGACATACTATCTGTCCAGTAGACAATCTTATCAAACTCGTACTTTATTGCACCTGTAATCATTGCAACGATCTTCACTGCTACGCTGGCAGCCGTTAGCTCCATTCTCGGTGTGGTGACTTTCTTCAGTGGAGCGACTCTTGACCTTCCAAATAGCAACGAACAGCAGACCCGACCCTTATCGTCCTGTAGACGCGTATAAACGGCTGTCCCATTCCCGACGTCCGATGCATCTGCGAATGCGTGTAGTTCTCGTGATACGATTTTTGTGAATGCTCTAGGACGCAGGCTCCTTGGCACAAACACTTGCTCCAATTTCTGGATGTCAATTAGCCATTGACTCCACTCGTTCATTTCTTTCTCGCTGATGGTGTCATCCCATGCTATGTCCTGCTTGCATAGACGTTGTAGTAGTATCCTTGCTGGTAAGACAAACGGCCCAGCTAGTCCTAGGGGGTCAAAAACGCTACTGATGACCGACAGAATTCTCCTCCTTAGCCGCTTTCACCTTTAGCCTAATTTTGAACGTGAACGTATCTGTCTCGGTATCCCAAATTATCCCTAAAGCTCTTTCAGTCGGTAGCTCCTCACTGTCAATAGCTAGCTCTAGTTTCTTTGACCTTTCTGATAACGGGATGGAGTCATTCACGGGCTTGCTGTTGCTAATCCACTGGCACGCTCTGAATCCTCCTTTTTCCTTAGCTGCATTAGTCACACCCCTCCTCACGTCGATCCCTTGATCATCATCGACAAGAGATTTTAGCACATCATCTACGTAGAAGCTCCTTCTAATGGTGCTTACGACCTCTCGTGAAACCTGTCCTTCACTGTCAGCGGCACACTGTCGTAGCGCCGAAGCTGCGCAGGCTGGAGAAGAAACTGCCCCAAAGGGATGTGTCGTCATCCGATAAGTCTCCGGCGGTTAGTCTAGGTTCCCTCCAGGATACCACAGGAACCGCAAGAAGTCCCGATAATGCTCATTGACCTTGACTTGGTTAAACATGCCCTCATGATTCCTACGGGTTGCTGACGGAATCGCAACAGCACGTCCACGATGGCATTTGTTAAGTTTGGGCCTCAGACAAGGGTGTCATTCAGAGATATTCCTCTGCATTTTGTTGAGCAATCAAACACAACCCTAGTTTTTCTTGGTTTATTAGGATTATAGATACCATGATGCGGAAAATACCACTTGTCTCCATTTTCTCTTGTACCATCCCGATCCTCGTCCACCTTCTCTGCGTATCCATTCTCTAGAAGATTGTTCATGAATGCCGTATAGTCCTTGTGGAACTCCCTATTCTTGCTCAAGCGTTTCTGTAGTGACGAGAGCCGATCCATGGCTTGTGCCCGGTTATCTGGCAACTTGATGTCTGCCTGTCGGAAAGGCAAATCCATGGAGTAGTGACCATCCTGATATTTCATCGATTCCTCCACTATCTTGTTAAACTGCTTGTCCTCCACTGATGGCTCCCGTTTACTGTCTACTCCACGCTCTGGGAAGTCCATATTCATAGCATTACGAACCAAACTTTCTAGACGACCCATGTCCTGTATTGCAGATGCTTCAGCCCTGTTTGCTGTACAACGAGTCTGCAGCTCATTGCTTCTTACAACACTCCACAAGATCCATCCAAGAACTGACTTGGCTGCATGGGGTGTTCCTCTCGGACCAGTTCTGAGCTCTAATGGCGTATACGCATCCGGCACATTGTTCCCAATTAGTAGGCCAATCTCTGCGTTGATCTTGGGCAATCCAATGTCATTGAGGTGTTCAAATCCGCTAATATCTGCCTGAGTTGGAATGAGGTCCTTGGTGACTGGCATTTCTGCCTTAGTGAACAAGGCTGGTAGCTTGATAATAGTATCCCCATCTAAACCACTGATTTCCAGTCCTGTGATTCTATGTGTTACCAAGTTCTGACACGCTCCCATCGTTTCTAGCTTCATTGTCGTGCGTTTTCCCTTGATTCCTAGTTGAGCTGCCAGCTTATCAGTGCAGAAGCTGACGTTACTGCCTGGGTCAAGAAATGCGTAAGTTTCTGCTACTACGCCACCATCTGGAGTCTTGACCATGACAGGGATTATCGCCATTGTGCATTGCCCTATGCTCCCTTTGCCGGCTCCCATATGGCACCGTAGATCACATCCTCTGCTCTGTTTATCGCCATCAGCTTCGCTCGTGATGCTTGAACATGCTTTCTTAAACTCCGAAGGTGCCGCAGTTGTATCCCTATGTAGCATAGTGGGATGAGATCCACCACACTTTGAACATTTGGCCCTATTACGACAAAACTTAGCCTGATGCCCAGGCTTAAGGCAATCATAGCAGAGCCCCCTTCATTTTAAGAAAGCCTTCCTGTCATCATGCGTCTTCATCTTCAGCTTATTGCAATGTTCCATAGCATGTGCAGAGTCATTGCAGTAACCACATGGTTTGACGACTACAATGTCTCTATTGATCCTCTGCTGACTATTAGCCTCAGCTTGATCCTTTGGAGGCCGTGGCCATCGATGCTCCAAATCTCCCGGTGACAATTCTGTAGCAAAGCTGCTTGTTTTGATTGTTTTCTGTCCGTGCCCTCCGGGCTGCAGATTTGGCTCCTGCATGGCGTGCCTTCCAT
>NW_014579113.1:35551-37258 GCF_000485595.1 Priapulus caudatus
TGCAAACGAGTTTCTTTAAATTCTCGGAATACTCTAGGATCCGCACCACATCTATTGCCTTGACTGCGTTCTGACACTCTATTAAGAATATACCGTAAGCGTCCAGGGCCTTAGGGTTATCCGGTTTGATCAATGGCCAATCCAGGGCCCGCCTAATGTAAGCAGTCGCCACCAACTCCTTGTCGCCATAACGCCTCTCCATTTCATTCAATGCCGTTGAATAACCAATGTCTGCTTCAAGACAGCTATACCCACTAACAATACGGTGTGCTTCTCCCTCGGTGAATTGTTCCAGATAGTTCAGCCTCTCGTCGTTAGTTGTAGTGTTACTCACTACTCGAGCCTGAAATTGACGTAGGAATCTGCGATACTCCAAAGGGTCACCTGAAAATTTCTTCAGGTCTGATGCAGGCTTACGTAACTCCCTAACAACTGTATCCATCTGTATCGATAACGAGGACGTCCCCGGCATGGAACCATACATCAATGCTAAGCTACCCTTATGAGTCCTGGCTTGCTGTCCCGGCTGTGTTGGGCTACTTACTGGTGTGGGAACATCAATACAGCCGGCAGAAGATGTGCCACCATTTACCTGACTCCCGTCCTGCGATCCGTGGTTGGCTTCAATATTTCCTGCGATGCCCTCATCATTGTGCTCTTGATTGACTGGAATATACTCTGGCGCGTCAAAGTTGAATGTAGTCCTGTTTGGAGTTGAAGCTGCTTGAGTCCCTGGTGGATACTCCGGAATAGTGTCCAGCTTAACCACGTCAAAGTCCCGTGGCATTTTCTGATCATTTAACTCACTCCTCTCCAACTCTTCCAAGACAGAAGCTCTAGCATCCGACACCTTTATCTCAGTTCTTATCTGAAATTCCTCTTCCTTGAGTTTCAACTGAAGCTTCTCCTGCTCAATCTGTTTCCTTTCTTCAAGAGCTGCAGCCCTGGCCATTAGCTCGGCCTTTCTCTGGGTTTCCTGTGCCTTGATCAACGATAGGCTGCTCCTACTTGAACGACAAGAGGATTCACCCGAGTGTGTCGTACCTACGGAGTTCCCAGATCTGGATTTTCCACCTGAGGGGGGAGCTTTATCATTTTCCAAAAACCATCTTACTAACCGTTCCTTAAATTCAGCGAAAGATGCCAATTCTTCTTGTAATTCTGCTTCGAGTTCCGTTCTTGTCTCATCTTCCACCAAATCGAGCCATGCATGATGAGATACTAGGTATTTCTCGTACTCGCGTAGCCAGTCTGAATGATGAGCTCTCATTACTGCCACTTCGGTATTGCTGCTATTAAGAACGGAACGCAATTTGTCGGTAACCGATGACAGACCTTGAGTATGTGCCTGCCTCTGTTCGGAAGCGGCCTTGACATTGGCCCGCGTGGCCTTGGGTACACCGTCCTGCTGCATTTCTGGATCTTGGAGTCCTTGAAGGCGTGAACCTATTTGCTTCTGAACTTGACTTCCAAATAGTCCACTACATGCGCCGAATGACCTTCCGATGTACTCCTTTATCAGTTAACTTGACATAATTTCTGACCTCCGATTGCTGAATCAGTCAGGCCTGGAACCGTGATGTACGTACCAGGACCGTGCCATGCACTACTGATATTCAATTAGAGTCCGCATGCAATACTGTTCACTTGAGAAGGCAGCCACCTCATAGAGTTTACTGTAACATCACTTGGATTAGACGTGCAAGA
>NW_014579113.1:37268-44036 GCF_000485595.1 Priapulus caudatus
ACAGCTGTACTTGCACGTTTCTTCTATATATATACGTAAACTGCAAAAACACAATTACAAAACACCGTAAGAAATCAGCTAATCAAATATTAATGCCATCAAACTTACTAATTTCTACTCAGACATAAAACCCAATAACCGTACGGTGCTGCCCATGTCGGTAATATGACGAACTAAATGATATTTTATCCAGCGTGTAATGCCTTACTAATGTCACTTCTGTGCCATCAAACTGACCACAAAACACATGCATGCACGAACCTCAAAGCATATGCAAAACACTACCAGAGTAAGCCTAGAGGTCTTATTTTATCGTTAATCATGATATCTCAACCAAATATGATCGGCAGGTAAATACACCTTTACCATGGCGGCAAAGTCACTGAAATTCTGCCATTGAAAATTGCGATATTAATTTTACTCTCTACTATAACTTTACAATCGTACGACGGCACAATAGCCATGATTACTTCGATCTACAATATCTAATCTCTCACTCACCTCTATTTGAGGGACTGACTCTTCTGTTTGAACCAAAAAACCGATCACTGCATGTGTGTCCCACGACTCACAGTCCCCCTATATATACGCATATATAGCACCGACTCCTACGGCTATCGACAACGCCTAGGATATACTCAACATACTAGGTCTATGTGATTATTATGTGATTATTACGTCGTCATTGTTTGTATATAGGTGAACATTTCTATGTACATGAATAGAGAGGCATATGATTTGCGCATGTATAATTATATTATAAAACCAAGCTTATGCTTTCGCTGCAGCTGCCGCTCGTTATATGAAGCCGCTGACGCATAATAAAATACAATTCATAATAAAACTTATACATCACAGTGTAGAAGTAGACGGTGTTGACACTTTTATTGATATTTTCATTGAACTTGCAAAGAAGAGCAGCTCAATGCAGCTGAGCTGTTTCATTGTATTCCTGGTAACGGATCACAACCACGTTTATAATTTAACGACAACTTAACTACAACACAATTAAATTATCCTCGTAACTCTAAGGCAACTTCTTAGCTTTAAAACACGTTTATAATTCAAAGACAACTTAACTACAACACAACTTCACAATTCTAATACAACTTGCTAACTTTAAGAAACTTTTATAATCCCAAGACAACTTCCTAACTACAATACAACTCCGTTAACTCTAAGACAACCTGACAATTCCAATACATCTTTAAAAAACCTTTATAATACTAATCCAACATCTTAACTCTAACACAACTTCATGATTTTAAGACACCCTCATAATTCGAAAAATGTGTAGTTTTGTTTACATAGTCTAACTAGTATATTATTTCTAATGAAGAATGTCACGTAGTTATGTAGAATACAGCACGACATCAGGAGGTTTCGTTTTTTTAAAGAAGATTTGTCCTGAAACACTCCACTTCAAAAACTGTTGGATCCACTCACTACCCTTTCATTTAATTCTATCTCATTGCCGTAAATTATAGCGTGCTCACTGCTCTCCTTCTTGCCTCTCTACAACACGCTAGTTTACAGTTTCGTAACTGTAAGGCAGCTTCATAATCCTACGACTACATTTGTACTTAAACACAACTCTCAACACTAAGACAACATCTTACCTCTAAAAGAAACTTCAAATTTTGAGACAACTTTTTTACTCAAAGACAACAATCATAACTCTAAACAACATCACATAACATCTATAACATCACATAACATCTATAACATCATAAGACAAGTAATGAACTTGAAGACAACGTCATAACTTTAAGACAACTTCTTAACTTTAGACAGCAATCCTAACTCTAAGGCAACCAATTAACTCTGCTACAGCTTCTTTAACTGTAACACTTTTAATTATAAGAATACTTTTCAACTATGAGACAACTTATTAACTATAAGACAACATCTTAATTCTAAGACAACTTCTTAACTCGAAAAAACCTTGAATTTTTCTAAATGTAAGACAACTCATGCATAACACAACTTCTTACATCGAAAACAAATTTTAANCGCGTACGCTACCGTGGATGATGCGGGTTCGTGGTGCAGATGTGTGAACGACAGCAGCAGCAGCAGCAGCAGCAGCAGCGAGCTGCTTGTTTCACCCACGTCCTGCCGGTCGGTCACCGCCGAACAGGACGTCGCTGCGGCGTTCGTACCGACTTCGACGATGCGGGACGAAGCGCGGCTGTATAAACTGGAGCGATGCACGCAACGGGTGAGCAATGCATGGGTGCCTTTGAGTCGGGCGTGCTTGGCGCTGGGGTGGGGAAGGGCATGCGTTGACCCGCTGGGAGCTATTGCGGCCCCGAGAACGACTTGGCTATAAATGCGCGGAGCTGTTATTAGCTCAGCTGTTGAGAACAACCGCCTATGTATCGCGCCTACCCAGCGAAAGCATCGTCTGCGAAGGATGAGGGGGAGGGGGCGTTGCGGGAGATGGTACAGCAAACATGCGCACTGTTTTTCATGCTGCTGCCACGTTATATATACTAACAAGCGCTCACTGGACGTGATGCGGTCATGATGCCGAGGCGCGCCGAGGATTGACACTTTGTGTCTTCCAATCACAGCCTACGCCACACCCGTGTTAATACAAATTTAAAGGCAGGACCCATTACAGCACCAAATCGCCGATCTCAGGAACTAGGGCATTCTGCTAAGCTAGAACGGTTTCCTACGATAGAGTTTAGCACAAATACAAAAATAACACGCTGTTTAGCGCACTGCGCTACGTCCTTATGTTGCATTTTTGCATCTCCGTAATCAGAATAAGCCCCGCCTTCTTCGTTGATGGACATGAATGGGGCATCGCCGACGTGACCATGCAGTTACTGTACCTACTGTCTTTCGCCAGCCCGTTTACTTTTTGTAAATAATGAAATGCCCAGCCGATGCATTTCGCATCGAAGTGGAAAATTTTCGGCATTTTCACTCGCTGTCGGAAGTGAACGAGTGCGTCATTCATTTAACATTGAAGTTGTTCATGTGAAATTAGAATTTTGTTGAGAAGTTATAGAGGGCGCTGTTACACATAGATCCCAATATGGCAAGAAATTATATGGCTTAATTGATTACATCACGGTAAATAATACAAAAATTATTTCCACTTTTTCACAAAATATAAGTAATTCTATTCACTTTTTATGGTTAAATTGCTGCACTATACTTCCTGTTTTGCTATATTGTTCCATGTGAACATACACTCGTTACTCATACATAGCCCATAGCAAGCAATTAAAGTTGAGAACATTAATATTTATATCAAATCGTCCTGGTTTTTTGGATTTTTAACTAGTTGAGAAACAATCTTGGTAAGAATTTGACGATACGTTTAGTCCCGTTAGTTCTTATTTTTAATGTAAAAAATGGCCATTTTTTATACAAATTTTACCATAGAAAATTCTTGACGTAATCACTTTAAACTGAGTGATATATTGTTTACTGAACTAAAGGTCAGAGTAGCGTTTACACCCCCATGTCGTGAGTTTGGTTACGGGTACAGTCTTAAAAATGTACAGAGGTCTTCTTGAGGGTGTTGTCAACTAATTTCTAGCAAGAAATGGGTCCTTGTTTTCACGATTTCTCACGATTTCACGGCTCGCGTATTTCACGTGATTTCAGTTGCCATTCATGTCCAGCGGCTGTCACATTTCTCATCGAATTTTCCCGGGCCATTTACGCAGTGATATAACTTGGTCTCCGCTGTCAATAACCTGAACCAACGTTAACCTTGGTCATTTTCCGCAAACGCACTATGAACATGCCGAATTTCTCGTTAACATTCGGCCATTGCACCAAAGATCGTATAGTGCCGGAGGCACAAGATAAACCACTCATGCGAAATCACGTGCAATGACGTGTAGTACGCAATGGAGCGCCACGTCTGCCATTTTAGGAAGCAAAACCCGCTCCGCGTCTAACTCGGGGGGTGCGGACTCGACTACAACACTGGTTATCATAGGTATAATCAAGGTATATTACATGTAATTATATTACCATTAGGTGTAATCATAATATACCTTGATTATACCTGTGAGTACGCGCCGCTCTTTGCTGGTGCACGTATAGTTTTTATGGTCGCCTGCGGTAGCGGTATGCGCGCGTTCTGCTGAACTTATACTCATATATCCAACTACAGTTACGTACTTTGTTGAATTTACTTGATTTTTGTAAAAAAGCTTTTGCCGTCACGCACTCGAAATGGCCACTTTGCAATGTCATTTTACGCGAAAAAATAGGCTTCCTTCGAAAATTCCCCGGCCGCCCCAGCAACGCACCCCGGACGAGCCGCTTACACTGTCGGAGTCAGCAAAAATTCTAGTTTCCGAAATTAACAAAGGCAAAGAGTTCTAAGCATTTCTAATGAGAAATAACTAATTCAAGCGCATGCATACACTGAAAAACGATTTCATTCTCGATACTAAACTTCCGGAATTCATTCATCCACTTTTACGTTCCGTCACGCATGCCTACGCCGTCGTCAGTGCCGCCACCTGGCAACCACGATTGCAATTACTATGAATCGCCATAGCGGTAAGCGCATCACTCGCACCAGCTGGCGGGTGTATGCAGTTTCACGCGCTCGCTACCCTACACGCTAGCATGGCTGCGCGAAAGAGCAGGACGATCCTCGTCGGCATCATCATCAGTGCGATCGCGCTCATGTGCTTCTACCAGATGAGCGATCCCTCGCACCAAACTCCGGCGCTCGCGAAACCGAAGACATGGATCCGAGAGTATTCGACGGGAGTGAGGAGTACACGGGAGTGGAGGCGGCTCACGGACGCTCCCGGAGCTTCGTACGTCGGATGTACGGCCGTAGTGCGAGACGGGACGGATGCTTTCGGTGCTGAGCAGCGTACGCTCGCAGCTGACATCCTCGCTGCCAGCGGCAAGCTCCGCGTACGCTCCTTGGAATGATGCGGGTTTCGTGGTGCAGATGTTTGAACGGCCACACAGCCAGCCAGCCAGCCCAGCGAGCTGCTTGTTTCACCCGTCCTGGCCGCGCGGTCACCGCGAACGACTCGTCGCTGCGTTCGTACCCGACTTTCGACGAGAGGCGAGCGCCTGGATAACACTGGAGCGATGCACGCAACGGGTGAGCAATGCATGGGTGTCTTTGAGTGGGGCGTGCTTGGCGCTGGTGGTGGGGAAGCGGGAGGCGTGCGTTGACCCGCTGGGAGCTATTGCGGCCCCGAGAAAGACTGTTATTAGCTCAGCTGTTGAGAACAACCGCCGATATATCGCGCCTACCCAGCGAAAGCATCGTCTGCGAAGGATGAGGGGGAGGGAGCGTTGCGGGAGATGGTACCGCGCACATGCGCATGCACATACGCATTTTAGGCGATTCCGCCTATAGTGCGTGGTGTTTAGAATACCGATATCATTGCCGAATTCGTATATTAAATCTCTTGTTTTTGTTGTTTGTGCACAGCGTCGTGCGTGCGTGCGGTGAAATTTTGTCGCAGAGGAGCATTTGAACAGCATTCATTTACAGGAAATAATTAGTAATATTAGGCGAAGGAGAGTAGAGAGACATTAAGACTTTGATAGGAAATACATCTCGTGTTTATTTACCATCAGTTTATTATTGAAACGTTCCAAGTGCCTAGACGATCTGCAGCCGGATATCCACGCGAAGCGCGAAAACGCCGCCTAGCGGCGATCTAACACATTTTCGCTGCCCCCACTCGAATCATCTTACCCAGGTCCCTTCTGGGTATAGGCTAAAGCCGTATAATCGCTTAATTCAGCAGTTGTGGCGATTCCACAAGCCTTTTCACTACGCACGTAGGTAGAGATTTCATAGAAATGCTCGTTATTGTTCGTTTGCTGGTCGGCGCGCTTCGTTTTCCTGTAGAAAAGCGAGTTTCAATTTTGGGTGTTTCATGCCCTGACATTATTTTCGAACATATCGCGTCCCATAGATAGCGCCACAAGGCCATGTTTGAGCAATATAACTTTAGCTCGGGATAAGTCGTTTTATGCTGCTGAAGCGGGATAACTTTAGCTCGGGATTCCACGTACACGGAAGTGCAGTCGTTGGTAGTAGTCTAGCTCTGTTACGTTAACGTATGCTACTCTACGTCTGCACGTATTTACGTAAACACATCGTATGATGGGATAGAAAATACCGGGATTATTTGCGCGAGCGTTCACACACACGCCGCGGTGCAATTAATCGCGCTAATTCCCAAATAATCGCAGTCTAAAGTGCGATTTGCAGCGCGATGCTGATTGCGATACGTAGTGAGATTTTTGCGTTCACACTTGTAAAAATCTCGAGATTTCGATCGCAATGCAAAAACCGAGATTTGCATCCCGCTAATTCCCGCCAATTAGCTCATTATTATCTCCGCTATTAGCGGGATGAGCAGCGCGGTTTTTCTTGTGTGTGAACACGCCTAATGTGAACGCACCTTATATGAATGAGTAGAAGTGGCGAATGAGGGCGGGGCTGCATAATGTGGCGGGCGAGCGCAGCGGCCTGCTAGCACGCCGTATCACAGAAATAGAATAGAAGTAGAAGGCTCATACCCAGCCGCGTGCGTGATTTTTTTTCCTAGGTCAATCAAGAACATAGGGCTGTAATGAGCGCTGCTATTGGTTGAGCTTGTTTTGTCGCTCAATGACGTCACTGTGTCGTGATATACATAGCACATCCAAAAATTTTAACATTCAATATGTCGCAGTAGCGTAATGGTTAGAACGCTGGCGTCAAGTATAAATGGTCGCAGGATCGAATCCCAACCGTTTTCTAAT
>NW_014579113.1:44357-68682 GCF_000485595.1 Priapulus caudatus
CGGCGGCGACTTCGCGGCCGTTGGATTGCCATTTGCTGGATTTTCCCGGAGCTCCGACCACTGTAAAAATAGTGCTAGCATTGTGGCAGTGGTATTATCCACAGAAATAGAATAGAAGTAGAAGGCTCATACCCAGGCGCGCATCGTCGCCAGTTTCTGATAACTGTCACGTGACCAGCGCCATATTGGTGCAGTCAGCCTGCTTAGGGATTGTCTATATTCAAGCCGGTAAGGGAGATGACGGTACGCATATATTTGCTAATATTTTGACTAATCGCGCGTCAATAAACTCAATATTTACAGAGAGTATAGCTAAGACATGTGTCTATAGATATCTATAATGCATAATATAAATAATCTCCCGTACCGGCTTGAATAAAGAAAATATGATAAGAAAGTAGTAGTTGAATGCCAAAGTACCCGGCGATGACTGTTAGTTTTAATTACAGAAAAACATGCATGGATGCGTTTTCCTATAGATTTTAAACACTGCTTTCTTACAGAGGTAAAATTAAAATTGACAACTGCTACTGAATAGATTGTTGCACATGCTGCTACTGAAATAAAATTTGCACTTAACTATCCACAATGGCAAGAAAATAAGACAAGATTTTATGTAGCTAGGTTCGCACTTCAGCTTCCCCAGGCCCAACTAGGAAAAAATTTAATTATGCTTCTAAGATGAATACAATACGTTGTACGGCGAAGAAAAGGTCATTTGTGTACAATTCCATTCAATCACAATATTTTAACGGCTTGTAACTGTGCGCAACTTAGGTTCCTTATTCTATTATTTGGTATTTCAAAACATAGGCACAATCAGATCTTTTTTATTGCGGGCAAATATATATACTGTATATAGCAAAAATTACAAATCAAACAATTCAAAGTTTTCTAAGCTGCACTTATACTTCTAACTAATTGAATTGCTAGTCAAAGATAATACATGTATATCGATCATTTACATAGCAAAATGGATAATTAAATACATACACACAAACAACGGAATACAAAAAAAATAGTTCGTACGTGACACACCTTATACAGGTACAACACCGATTTTCCGGACACTGATGCTCCAGAACCTCTTTTAATCCGGATAAAATTCATTTGAAATTATTTGGCGTAGCAGTGTACGTCGCCGTGTCGCCACATCGCCGTGTCGCCACATTGCCGTGTTGCCATGTGGGCGCATCGCCACATTGCCGTGTCGCCACATTGCCGTGTTGCCACATCGCTGTGTCGCCATGTGGACGCGTCACTATGAGGGCGCCTCGCTATGTGAGTGCGTCGCCGCGTCGCCATGTGGGCGCGTCGTGTGTCGCTATGTAGGTGCGTCGCCATGTGGGCGCATCGCCATGTGGGCGCATCGCCGTGTGAGTGCATCGCCACATCGCCGTGTCACCATGTGGGCGCGTCGCCGTGTCACCATGTGGGCGCATTGCCACGTAGGCGTGTCACCATGTGGGCGCGTTGCCACGTAGCCGTGTCGCCATGTAAGCGCGTCGCCGTATCACCATGTGCCTTCATTTCTTTCTATGAACTGTCTGTGACATGACTATTTACAGGGGGTTATTTTTAGGTCGGGTTTATTGTGAATGTGAATATGTGTCATATGCGAATGTGTCATTTATTAAATATGTTGTGTTGACCACCGTGGAGATGTGGGCAACAGCAAAACTCTTTCTTGGAATTGTGAAAAAAGCTGCAAAAGGGTTGTAACCTCTGCTTTGCCATTCAATTACATATTAATTTAACCCATGCATCATATCATGCATGTATCATGCAGGCAGTGAAAAAAATACACAGGGGCTCGGGGCGATTTAGCCCCCGAAATGCCAAAAAGAGCCCCGGAAATGCCAAAAAGAGCCCCCGGAAATTTGCATAGAGTTCAATGCAAACCAAATTTTAGAGTGCTATTTTCATGCATGCAAGCTTGAAAAGTAGTCCCCGAAAAATAATTTTTTTCCCTGCATGCAGGTATCTGCGCGACTATTATATTTGTCAATTCACCCCCTTAAATCCGCCACTGATGTAATGTCCGCGGGTGGGCTGCAGCCAGTGGTTCACTGTAGAAACCTCTGGTGTCATAGTAGTTTTCCTCGCCTGAGTCTAGAATTTGTCAACGGCGAGTCGGCTGCCCAAGAATGCTCTGATGAATCGAAGGCAAATCTCATATACGTATATGAGAAGGCTGAATGCATGTGGTATGTAGACAAGGCTGAATATAGAGACCGGTACAACAGGCAGAAAGCAATAAAAGAAATTGTGAGTGCGCTTGAATGGCCGAGTGCAGCGATGTATATGGTGTACATGTACATGTATATATATATGGTGTCTGGCATCTGCGCTGATGTCTTTGATGACAGATAGATTTGTTCTCATACATATTCTGATTTCTGCAACATAAATAGACAGAACTGTCAGATGCCTTTTAATAGGCTTCACAAAACTCTCGCACGCGCTATGCCTGGCGCGAATTTATACATGCAATAATGCCTATAGATNTTTAATAACCTCTTGCTTTGCCATTCAATTTAATATTAATTTTAACATTGCATCATATCTGAATGTATCGATGCGAGTATCTGCGCGACTATTATATTTGTCAATCCCCTCCTAAATCGCCACTGATGTAATGTCGGCGGTTGGCTGCAGCCGTGGTTTACTGTTGGAACCTCTGGCTGCCATAGTAGTGTTTTTCTCTCCAAGAATGCTCTGATGAATCGTAGGCAAATCTCCTCATATACGTATATGAGAAGTCTGAATGCATGTGGTATGTAGACAAGGCTGAATATAGAGACCGGGACAAGAGGCAGAAAGCAATAAAAGAAATTGTGAGTGCGCTTGAATGGCCGAGTGCAGCGATGTATATGGTGTACATGGACATGTATATGGTGTCTGGAATCTGCGCTGATGTCCTTGATGACAGATAGATTTGTTCTCATACGTATTCTGATTTCTGCAACATAAATAGACAGAACTGTCAGATGCCTTTTAATAGGCTTCACAAAACTCTCACACGTGCTATGCCTGGCGCGAATTTATACATGTATGCAATAATGCCTATAGATATCCATCGCTCCACACGTACGCTCGCGGTCGAGTCTGACTGCTCGCTCGAGTTGCCAACTCGCAGTCGTCAGTGTAAATGCGCTGCACAGTTCATAGATCGGTTGATAGCGCGTTGGGAAGTTGGTATAATTCGGCAATTCGCCAACTCAAAGTTGGCAGTGTAAACCCAGCTTTACATGATGTTTGGAAGGAAGTAAAAAAATTTAAATCAGGGAAATATTAATTCTAGTGCTTATAACTGACAGAAGCTAGCATTAGTGTAACTCCGAGAAACCGCCCGTGCAGTTTTAGCACTTCCATATAGATCAAAACCTTATAGGTTGATCCTCACGACGAATCACTTAATTTAGACACTTTTCACTTTGAATAATTTGTCTTACATGATCTGATATTGCTAATGCCTAATGGTGAATACTTCAATATTAAATTTAGTGACAGATGACTTATGTGCAGGTAAACTGTCTTAGTCTCTGTAACATTAATCTAGACGTACATCATTATCTCAGCAGAGATAATAGGCCTAGTTATTAATAATAGTAACCCGACTGAGAGGTGAACAGTAAAACAATTCAGTGGCAATGTTTGTTAACTAGATCTAGATCTATACACTCATTTTCACTACAGTGATTTCAGTGTATTGGACCACATAACACTGTCACATACATTCGGCAAATGTCTGCAATGATTAATAACCTACTGACACTGTACTTGGCTGGCTGACTAACGTGAATATACATCATTGTCAACAATATACAATAACGTCGGTATTCTAACCCTAGCAATACCGTTTCTTGGAGCTACTGTACTTGTACTGTAGTTGTACAGTACAGTGTCAGTAGGGATAATAGGGATAATATTAAGCGGCGATTTTTTTAGTCTTAGTACGTCACATTATCTTTTACAAAACATTATAGAAAAATACCTGTGTAACGTCTTTCCATATCCTTTCTCTATCCGATTGCAACAGTTGATGGCCACGCAACATGTAGGCATTTTAAAGCATTTGTCCTCAAGCTTTACTACCGATGCGCTAAGCAGGCTGACTGCACCAATATGGCGCTGGTCACGTGACAGTTGTCAGAAACTGGCGACGCTGCGCCCAATGCTGTGCGGCTGTGTACGAGCGTTCTACTTCTATTCTATTTCTGTGGTTCGGGCCCCTCGCGTGTGCATGCATTCGTGATACCGTCTGCCGTATGTGTTGTGCCAGAGCCAGATTCTTCAATTCTATTCTATTCTATTTCTATGGCGCGTGTGCGTGTGCGCGCGCGCGAGCGTGAGTGTGTGTATGTGTGTGCGCGCACGCGCGCGCGCGTGTGCGTGCGTGCGTGCGCGTGCATGTACGCGTGTGTATGTGCGCGCGTATTATATATATATATATATATATATATTATATATATAATATAATATACTGTATATGGTATACAACGTCAGGCGAGGCGTGAATAAAAACAAAAGTGGAAAATACGTTTTTATTTATTAATTAATTGTATCGTATTTATTGGATATCATATATACGTGTATAGTCAGAGCGTGTGTATAGTCATAGTTGATATACATGCTTTGATATATTCACGCAGATACCGAGCATGATGATACCGATATGGTCACTTGACTCACTTCGATTCACGCCTGTGTCCACAACGATGACGATGAAACGGAAAAGAGAAGTGACAAAACAAGTGAACAGCATGCCAAATCATGGTGGAGAAAACAAACACCCACCTTTCATTGAGATAACAGACTGGGCATAATTTAATCTTAGTCAAAACGTGCTTACATTTTTCGACAAGTTACAAATATTCACAAGTATTGCTGCGGTGTATAATTGGTAATTTCGATAGTAGTACTCTTCATACTATTACTGTTACTACTCGGAGTCAGTAACTGCCTGGCTGGCGCAGTACTGTACTACTGATCGAGCCACTGTCACTTACTCAGACTGACTCACTGAGTACTGACTCAGTGATAACAATTAACAATATTCAATAACATGCATCTAAAACACTAACAGTCTAAAACAGAGGAATTGCTCCGACCTGTGATTGGAGGATAAAAACAGAATTTGTGACGTTTCGTTTTCATTTTAGCATTTAGCCTATGAGTATGATTATGAGTATGAGCACAGGCCCTTGGAGGCTCAAGTTTCGAAAAATTATAAGTCTATATTAAGAGCGAAGCTCTGCGTTAAGTACCTTCCGCTTCGCTCTTAATATAGACTTATAATTTTTCGAAACTTGAGCCTCCAAGGGCCTGTGGTATGAGTGATAGGCCTACTGCCCTGGGCGTACATATTTGCCAATTAATTAATTAAGCTAATCGTCCTTCAATAAACTCAAGACTCACATTCACAGGGATCAAGACATTAATAGCTAGAATTTATAGAAATGTAACTCAAATCGTTCGCGCCATATGATAGTTAGTACACTTTCCTACTAGCCGCGCGTGTAGCCGGCTGCACACAATAACTGAATAAGCGTCAGTATGCGCGATACTGCGCGTGCATATTTGCTAATTAAATAGACTAATTGTGCTTCAATAAACTCAAAATTCACAGAGATTAAAGCTAAGACATGTGTCTATAATAGCTAGAATTTATAGAAATGTAACAAATTGTTTGCGCCATATGATAGTTTTTCCTAATTCTATTTTTATCCTCCAATTACAGGTCTGAGCAATTCCTCTGTTTAGACGCATGTCAGTGATAGAGGGGTGTCAATTTCCCCCGTGCGTAGAGGGAGGGTGCTGCTACGTGGCAGCACTAGTCACTTCGTACCTCTCGCCGTGTGAATAATATTATAATATTAATAGATTATAGATTTTTAATTAATTAATAATTATAGATATCTATTATTATTCACTCCTGGTGTTGTCATAGTGCAAGTACATCAGTACATGTCTCCCGGCATAAGGTCCAAGAAACGGTGTCTAATACCGATGTTAGTCTCATTGCTGGTTCTTCCTGGTCGAGCTGGCTTTAGTTAGAAGTTTAGGAACCTAATAAAATTGTATTACGGTTTAGTACAGTGGCAGTTACTTGTTACCTGTAGCTGGGCTTGCCAGTGAATTACATCACAGGGAACTATGTATGATAATACTCGTATGATTTCATACGCGGGTGATATTCTGTTAAATTCTTACATTCTGAAATAACCAATTTATATCCAAATCCAGAACTACCTCGATTAGTTTCTAAATTTTATTGCTAGATAACCAGGGAAGGTCATCATTTTTAAAGTGAATTGATAACAAGTGCCGATGGATATCGATGTAATCGGCATATTAATATTATAATTTTATTCACACGGCGATGCTATATCTTGAGCGAGAGTTACGAAGTCACTAGTGCTGCCACATAGTGGCACCTTCCCTCTACGCCTGGGGGAAATTGTCTCCCGTGATAGAGCTCTCTAAGAAACGGTCTTGCTAGGGTTAGAAGACAATCAGACAATACTGATTGTATAGACAATCAGTCGCACAGCCTCGTCGGGCTAACTCAGTGACTGAGAATACAGTAACTTTAAGGGCTAGTAACTCGGTAACTTAGAACTTACACTTATAATATTATAACTTGTATGGCCCTAGGTTATACTTTATAATAATATATATATATATATATTATATATATATATTATAAGTATTATTATTAAATAGACCAATCCTGCTGAATTCCTATGTTCCCATGTTAAGATATAAGATATATAAGATAATATTGAGGATATTGATATTGAGTAAATTATATTATAACTAGCTAGAATTAGAAATTTCTATAATCTGACGCTATTCCATGATCCGAGAAAAGCATCAGATTATCCAAATTTCTAGGGCACCATATTTATTGATCTATATAAGTTAGTGACTTGATGCTATAGTTTTGCAGACTGATCGTGCAAGGGTAGAGCTCTCTACTAGCCTCTAGCCCAACCATGCTGAGAGTCTAACGTCAAAACACATACAATAACATCATTCGATATATGGCCGTTTGAAATAGAAGTGATTACTTGTGCATTATATCTCCCCCACACACCCCCTACATTAAGAGATAGCCGGCTGCAGTGGCTAGTCCACCATTTGAAACGATGGGAAGCTGTTACTACGTCCTATAATGTGCTATTGGATAGCGGTGGCGTATGCGGGGGGAATCTATAATCCTTGTTGTGAAGGGATAATTACAGGGGTAGAAATTAACTTTTGAACACGGGAATCCAACCGACTCCCTACCCTCAAAAAGAGGGAGTCCGCAGCAAAATGAGGGAGTCCGCAGCAAAATGAGGGAGTCCGCAGCAAAATGAGGGAGTCCGCAGTCTGAGGTTCAAAATTAAAGATGTTAACAATAACGCATTTGTGCTTATTTTTACGGTTCATGCGGTTGCACGTTTGCCAAAATTTTCTTTGGACATTAGCTAAAAAATACGGTAATTCCGCAAGGCCGCGCTCTGGAACGAACTATAGTTAGTATGGCAGAATTTTCAGGGAGTCACACGGACTCGGACTCCTGCATATGTCAAATCAAGGAGTCCGACAGTAAATCAGGGAGTATTTGACTCCGGACTACCGTTAATTTCGCACCCTGTAATTAATAGTCAATACAACTAAGCAGTACATTGGTATTTGTTTGTCATGCTATCAACATTAAGTATTTCAAGCAAGTGTTGTTGTGTGTATTGTCTATCTTATGTTACAATAGAGGTTTTATGTTCCTTCTCTAACCACGTAAGTGCCACTGTGTATACAATCTAAATTCTCATTTGTAGTTTAGTTCTACAACAGTTTGAAAAGCTCGGCATACTGTTGTCTGACATCTAACAACATGTCTCATGACTATGGGAGTGCTTTCTCCACCTACCACAGTGAGGCGCCACGCGACACGTCTACAGAGTTCACACGTCTTTCACAAGTGGTTAGCAGTAATATCCAAAAGACACAACAGAATGGTGAATATTATTTGTGTATGAATAATTTACCCTGCAATATCACAGACTTGCATAGTCGTGCAAGACCATTTTTAAACATATTTGCATATGGAATTACTATCACGATATCAGGAGGTCATGTACTTCTGTCATCATATCAGGAGTCTATCAATATATTGATAGACTATATATTGATAGACTCCTGATCATATCATGATGATCATATCATATCATGAGATTAATTGTTTAAAATTTGTTTCCAATAAAGTTGCTCAAATCCAAAGAATGGTCAACCAACTTGGGACCCCGCAGGAGACAGACCAGCTGTGGAGTAAACTGTGAGCAGCTTATTGCATGAATAAATGCTTGTTACTTCAGTACATTCAACACCATATTGGATCATTACAGTGTGTGATCGAGTGCATGCAGTGTAGAATGAAAGGTAGTGTTTGCCTTCAAACTAACAACGTGTGTATGTTTTTATGTATTTTAGCGGACAGATTCAGCATTATACTAATCAGTTAGCGAAAGACACAAGCAAATATCTAAAGGATATATCACGCATTCCTGTAGCTCCCTCCTCGGCGGACCAGGTATAGTGCAGTTAGGTCGTATTTGTGTAGTTGGTGATAATTCCAACATGCTGCAACTACTCTCATGATTGTTAATTTGCTATTTTGATCCTGAAATATAACTCGTATTTGAAACCATGAAGTTGTTTATATATATATCAGGGTTCTCCAAGAGTACTTATAGCCTGGCGGCCCGCCAGGCTATCGTCGAGCCTCGCCATCCTAAAATGCACCCGCCACTCTAAATATCATAGCCGCCATGCTAAATATCATAGCCCCCCGGACCCCCCTAGTACGCAAACCGCCTTCGGCGATTTGCAACTAGGACCGTAAAGGCAGCACCCGCCATGCTATAATGAAAAAGCTTGGAGAATCCTGTATATATATATATATATTTATGTATGCTACATTACAAATGCTAGGCATTCATCCATAAATGGTATATATTGTTTCTTGCGAGATATTCATGACTTCGGGTCAGGTGACTCTGTACTGATTAAGGCTTCCCTATTGTAGAAATTACGGAAGATGCAAGTTGAAAGACTGACTAAGGACTTCTCCGATGCACTTAGTAACTTCCAGGTCGCACAGCAACGCGTGGCAGAGAAGGAAAGGGCAAGCATTGCTAAGGCACGCAGCCAGGCAGGAGGGAAATCTGTGAGTTTTTGTTCATGGTTTATGCTGAGTATAACACTGAAATTCTAGTTTGCTCATTGACAGAGTAAATTGTAGTGACATGTTTGATCAGTTTATGAGAGTACTGTTTTTAGCTCAGCTGACGAAGTCAGATGCAGCTTGTAGAATCGCATGAATGTCCGTGCGTCCATCCGTCCGTCAACAGTTGGGCACAAATCTTAACCGCTCGACGTACGGTCTTGATATATTCGGGAGGTCGGGGGGGGGGGATCGCAAAAGGACTCGGGATGTCGAATTTGGGGGGTCAAGGGTCAAAGGTCAAGATGTGTCAAGATATGTGTGGGAATATTTCCCCCTTAACTTAAGGTATAGGAGGAAATACGGAATTGCGGCACAAATCTCAACGGCTTGACCTACGCTCTTAATATTCGATGTATAATGTGATGGGGAGATAACCCATCACCAGCACGAAATTGGAGGTCACAGGTCAAAGGGCAGTGGGGGAAAGGTCAGATATCAGACATTTTCTGAGGACATGGTCTAATGGACCGAGTGCAAAACTTTTTTGTTTCAGCGCTGACCTACCATTTTTATCACTTTATTAAAAGGATCATGAAATCTACTTTCCGCTGACGTGCGCAGAGTAAGTGTCTCATAACCTTTTGACCCTCAAGAGGAGGGTTAAACATGGATTTGTTGACTATTAACAAAGTACTGAACTGCTTTTGCTATTAGAGCCCCTTCCCCCCCACCACCACCACTACGCTCGCGCTCGACGCATATCCATGATAACATGTTAATACACAGCTGTATCTTTATTACTGTACTACCAGTATGTATAGCAAAGCCTATCATAGATTTTAGATCTGTATTAGTAGTATCCTAGATATATGCTCTGAGCGCGAACGCGGTGGCAGGAGGGCGCACTTGATTCGGTTGCCAGTGAGTTTATCAGAAGAATACCTGACTACAGCACACGTCAGTTGAGCGCTGTCGCTCTGCAGCACTTGTCATACAGATTCAAATAAAGGGGTATATTCTAATTTTGCCATAAAATATCATAGTTAACTTGAGAGTCGTGATTATCTACAGATACCGTACTTTGATGAGCGTGCAAGCACACAGAGTGATGACCAGCTCATTAGTCTCAGTACAGGGTAAGCCACTATTTGAGTGCAGAAGCATGGAATATTCTGTACAGGGTATCTCTGTTGTTGGTACTTCACCAATTATGTTCAGTACTTGCATTTCTACATACTATATATTTAAATTTATAAATAATTGAACTTTTTGTAAAATGTGTGGTCCTTTATCTAATCTACACTAATAATATGCTGTTTATATTTGTCTGGCAAAAGTGTCGACAGTGGTGGGATCCAGGGTTGTAGCCAAGACAATTTTAGTGCTGGCTAATATCAGTGATTGCGTCATATGCATAAATTATTATAATAGCAACATGGTGCTTAGACCGCTATACTGCATGTACTGTGCGCTGTACGATGTGATCAGATGATGATATTACGCATAATTATTGTTGAGATTAAACTCAGAGTTATTTTTTAAATTAATTCTAAGTGTATCAGTTGTGATTATTTGTAGGTTGCTCAATATTTTGAAGGTAATTTTACGCAAACTCAATCATTTTTGTGCCGGTCGGAAGGATGGTATTTAAAGCTGCGTGCAGGTCGGCCAACACCAGTCGGCTATTACCAACCGGCGGCGGCCGGCGTAGCTACATCGGTGGTGGGATCTAATAGACGTTGAATATTTTATAGGGGCTTCCAGTCGCAGGCTCAAGCACAGCTAGAAGACGTTGATCTTGACCTACTGCAGGAGAGGGAAACAGCTGTCAGGCGATTAGAGGTATACTGCTGCCATGTTTATCCTCTATCCGCGGTGTGATTGGTTCCACCGCCATTCGTCCTGAGACCAGATTTTCTCACACGAGTGATGGAAATTTTATTTAATCAAGTGCTGAATGCTAGATGTAATTTCTCTCATCAGTGTGAGATGCACAAACATTGACAGCATCCTTTTTTGCATTTTAGGCTTCCAAGTATAATTATTTCCTAAGTTACAGAGTGAATTTACCGCTGAGAAATATCATACAAGTGTTGATTATAGTAATGGATACTACAGATTCCTTTTGCGGTTGATACACTTTTTCAGGAGGATATACAAGATGTAAACCAGATTTTTAAAGATCTTGGCATGATGGTTCACGAGCAAGGTGAAGTGATTGGTGAGTGACCACTTCAAGAATGATCCAAAATATAACTACTGTCCAGTGTTCGAAATTCACGTCGGCCCGTCGGCCCACCGCCGACAGTTTCGATGCCGGGCCTACAGCTTCTTGATACAACAGGCCCGCTGATCCTACAGCTATTTGATCACCGAAAATTCAAACACTAGAGAAACTGTTACCTGTAGAAATCTGTTCATGCATATTAACTTCCAGGGGTATTTATTGAAAACTAATCCGTGATAAACCGTGACATACATGTATACAATGCGTTCGCCCACTGCAATCAACTTTAGTTGGCATCAAGAAACGTGCGTGGGATATTCGGACGCACAGGTTAGCACAGGTTCCTGCCATCAAGTAGCAGCATTGGCATACCAAAAATCGATAAGAAGTGGGTGGAGCTTACTTTTGGCCAGTTGTAGTGAACCCCTACAATTGTTGTTGCCAGGGTTTATTTACGTGCACGGGGTCGTCCAGCACGCTCACTGTTCACGGTGCGCTAGGTTGTGGAGTAATTTTCACATCCCCGCGCATTTCACGTTTGATGTAAACAATAAAGTATCACTGGTCGTTATTACAAACGATCAGTATACTTTTTAAAATAATATTAAGAAGATTTAGATAATATATCATGTTGAATTATACAGTAAATAATAATAATGTCTCAAGTTTTAACACACGTCATAAAATTAAGTCACTGTAGCTGCAAGCACGGCGTATTACTTACTAGTCATGCAAACAGCAGTTTACAGCCTCGTCGCACCACTCGGGTTTAACCGTGTCATATTGTTTTTAACGTTTGGAAAAACTATTACATTTATACAGGGTGTAGCTAAATAAAAGCTTCCCTACGTAAGAGCTTGTATGTCTACAAAATACATTTACTTCGAACAGACGGAATTCCCCAGTGCCCATCAAAATTTTACAGTAGGTAAATTTTACATAATTTTTTCTTTTTCCACCAAAAAGTGTTGCTAGTTGTAAGCTATTGGAGTACCCTGAAATGGCTCTAGATTGCATCTCAGAGCTTGTAATTTTCAAAAATGTTCTGGCCCCCAGACCCCCATAGAAGTGCCCGATGTGTACCAGACTACCAGTCTGTCTCTCTGCTGTCAAAGTGGAAAGTCGTAGTTACCAAGGAGCTACATATAACAACGATGTGGCGTTTCCTTAATTGTGAGTCCCCGGCAAAGAAGCAAAAACAGTCATCCGACGAGAGGAAGGAAAAACAGAGGGATTATGATTATGGACATTGATAATGACTAATAAACATAAGGAAGAACATGATATGCTGTTTTATTACTGCAATTTGCTCCAAAATTGGCGGGCCTGCAGCTTTTAGAAGCTATAGGCCCTGCAGGCCTACAGCTTTTTCTGCTCAGTGGCAAACACTGCTACTGTCCACGAATATTTTTTAGCAATGTTGCTTATCAAATTTGAATTAGTTTGTAGGTTTATGTACGTTATTGTGACTTATTATCAGAGCTTTCTCTCATAGATTCCATAGAAGCCAATGTAGAGACTGCTACTATACATGTTGAGGAAGGTACCAGCTCACTGAGGAAGGCTGCGGAACATCAGGTCTGTAGAACGTTGCACATATTGCCACTAGATTGCAATTTTTATCATGCATGTAATTATGCAACCCTTGTCTGAGTTTGTAATTTATATACCAGATTAGCTTTTGTTTGTAGCTACCACTAGATGATTGCACATGCGCCTGCGTACATGTTGTGTGCATATATATATATATATATATTTATAATCAAGAGCGTATTAAGAAGGAGAGCATACAACGGTGAAATGCTGAAACCATGGTGCAGTATTAGTCGAATTAAAAAACTTTTCCTGTTTTATTTTGACGATTCTTTGCGGTAGTATTGATCAGCTGTCCTACCTTACTAATATAAAACAAACCGCTTGCCCCTACGATGCTCCTACGCTGAGATAATGAGCGGTGAAATCTGGTATTTTTGCCGAAAACCGACTCGAGATCCCTGTTAGCTGCGACCCTCTCTCGTTTTGTGGCCAGTATGTTGCTTCCGGTCGCCGCTGTGTAGCGCCATGGTAGCGCTGACTCATTACGTCAGTACTACAGAGTTTACTACATCCAGCGTTAGGTGGGCAAAGGTGGGGGTCATCACTATGGCAATAAATAACAGACGTCATTCATTCCATTTCTCAATCATTGATGGAAACACGCAAGGTTTCCCGAAGCTATCTCAAAGCGAGAGAGGGTCGCAGCTAACAGGGATCTCGAGTCGGTTTTCGGCAAAAATACCAGATTTCACCGCTCATTATCTCAGCGTAGGAGCATCGTAGGGGCAAGCGGTTTGTTTTATATTAGTAAGGTAGGACAGCTGATCAATACTACTGCAAAGAATCGTCAAAATAAAACATGCAAAGTTTTTTAATTCGACTAATGCTGCACCATGGTTTCAGCATTTCACTCTTGTACGCTCTCCTTCTTAATACGCTCTTGATATAATATAGCTGATCAATGCAGATGTAATATATATGCACGCATCAGTACTTGAGCTTGTATTTTATTGCTTGTAGATGCATGTATAGATGTGTTTTCATTGTTGTAGTAGTGCTAGGGTTCTTCTCCTTCCACGTTTTATTTGGTTTTCTATTTGCAGCTAGGTTAGTTTCGTACTACAACCACGTTGATTTGGTATGTTGGTGAGAAATCATGGTTTACGATTCATGGAACGTACAACCTGACATTGAGCAAAAATCCATGCCTTGCTGTCAAAGCCTGAGAGGAATGCAGCAATTTACTTGCTTCCTTGTGAGTGCTCCCACCTGGTGATAAATCATGTTGAAAATACTTGCATGAGTGCATTGTGCAGCATTGAGTATTGTGATCTGAACATTTTCCACCCATTTTTATTTTAAATGTTTACCAACTCAGCACTGCTTCCTGCTTGTCACCAATAATTTGGTATACTTTCATTTAAAATTAATTGAATGCAGTGATGTCTCCTGTGGTAGCTGTGTGTGATTAATGGATTTCTCTTTGCAGTCAAAGTCGAGGAAAAAGGCCCTGGCTATCCTCCTTGTTACCCTCATCATCATACTCGTGTTGGGACTAATCATGTGGGCAGTTACACGCTAGACAGCACACGAGTGAAAGGTGTGTAGTATAGTTAATGACATCATCCATGGTGAACTTGGTTGGTACTGTTTTCTGTTGAAAGCAAGAACGGAATGATAAGAACTACACAATGCAATGGAATAATAAGAATAAGAGCACTAGTGAGAATGAGCAGTCACTGTAAGTAGCTGTGGTAGTGTTGTAGCAAGAAGTTGTGCTACTGGTATTTTTTATGTATAGAATTGTATGTTATGATCAAGTGAGATCTATGAGTTATAATATAATTTCTGGAGATACTAATCAGCCCTAGATGTTAAAAGTAACATTGAACACTTTTCAGATTGCTCTAGATTCAATGTAGTCCACCACAACGTAATTACAGCTTTTATACAGCTTTAATCTTTATTATAGCAACTATTCAATCTGTTATAAACCTGTGTATTGAATGTATTACACACAATGCACAAGGTTATGCCATACATAGCTTCATGTATTACTGTACTGTGCATTCTGTGCAAAGAGGTGATATTGCCAATCAGGTTCGCTCTTCCTATGGCTTTGTACTTCAATTTGCTTAAATATGAAAAATCACAAACTTAACTTATATGGTGCAAAATAACCAGTGGGGTTCAGGTGAAAGATGCACTTGCACAGTACACATGGCGGAAACCTACATGTATTTACTAGAAGGTATGATGCGATAATTTATGTAATAATTGTGTACAGCTAGCTTTTACATTTCTGTAAGTAGGATTTAAAATGTAATGAATTTGCTTTCGATTAAATTCCACCACTGAGTAGTCACTGTGGGCATTTTTGGTAATGCTCATGTACCAAGTAGACATACGATGTTATCAAGCTACATGCATATACATTATTTATTATAAGTATAAAATAGACACTTGTAAGAATGATCGATAATTTCTCTATACATTAGCGAGAGTATTTTTTCACTTGCCAAAGATGTGCTTGTTTGTTAAGTTTATTTATACATATGTAGTTTTTTCTTTCTGAAATTCTATGAACACAGTATATATTAAATGAATAAGTTCATGTTTTAATGAGAGTGCATGGCAGGACATTCATTAGTCACAAAAATCGATATTTAATTAATTATATGCAGACGTGTACCAGTATCATTATATACAGAAAGCTTAAAAAGTTGTGGAATCAATGAAATGTATTAACAATGAATGCTTCAGATTGACAAAATATTAATTTTACGCAGTCTACTTGAGTGTCTGTTGCTATTTGATCAGTAGGGATCTACATAATGTGTATAACGGAATTGCTCACAAGTTAATAATTGTATAAAGATTATTACAAGTAACAAATTATCTACTAAGTAATTTTAACCTTTTGTGTGGTAGAGAAAATATTTGCTGTAGGTTTTATCATGCTGCATTATTAAATAAACGAATTTTATGTTGGATGTTCAAGAAGCATTGCATTGTGCATGACACTTTGGTATCTAACCAAGAGCATCTGTTAGTTATTTTCCCCAGTATGGAATAACTAGTGTTACTTATTCCTCAACCTTCAACCTTCAACCCTTGTGTTATTTACAATAACATTCATAATTACAAGATGTGAAATTAATTATTGATAAATTTTATAAATTTATTTAAAAATGTATAACATATCTTTTAGAATAATATCATATCATTATATTTGTTCACTATTATACTAATAGTTTATTTTTGTAAAATTCAAAAGATAAATATTGCCACAACATAAATGGTTCATAACCATAAACCACTGGAAAGTTTACACGCTGCTTTATATCACAGATGTTATGCCACTTGACTATTGTCTATTACGTACTAGCATTACTGCGACATACGTTTGCCTTTGCTTGTATTTCCAGCACTATTCTGGCCATTTCTTCGAAGTCTCTGTGGTCAGTGTAAGCTGGTGTTGCAACTCTTACATAGGATTTGCCCTGGCATGAAATCATGATGAGTTGTAACTTATATTCAAAGAAAATGTGCTCCTGGAGTTTCAAGTCGCTCTCCGTCTTGTCCATTAATAGACTAGTATCACCCAACTGCATATACAAATAATCCCAACGAGCATCATTTTGTGCAAGCACCCTACACAGACGTCCTAGTTTGGAAGAAATCGGATCCAAAACAACATTTAAATGAATGAGGATATATTCATTTACTTTGTAATATAATGAAATGAAAATTGTTGGCATAAATTCATTATGCAAACACCTGGATATACTCACGTCAGCTCTGTGATAACCTTCAATGAATGGTACTCTGACGAGACGCAGACATGGTGCTTCTAGTTCTCTAGGTATAGGAAGCTTCTCAGTATGCCAAGCTTTAACCAACAGGTCAACAACATCATCTGCTAAAGGTCTGCAGTAATTCCTCACCGTCTCCTAAAGCACAGAGAAACATGCCTGGCAGCAACATCTAAATAGAATAAAATAACATAACAGCGCCTTGATTTTAGAACCCAAGAGTGAAGATCTCGGAGATAGCTAGAGAACATAATTATTAATAACACACCCAGCCACCAATTTCCTGGTAGAATCGGATAGCTGCTGGCACAGAAAAATACGGCGTCTGATCGCGTGTTCCCTCCTTTTGGAACTCTGCGTGCATGTCGCTTCCTGCATAGTCCCAGCTGGTGATAGCTGGATGCACATTGCCCTGGTGTCTCGGGCTGATATATAGAAACCCACATCCTCGTGGGGCAAACAACCACTTGTGCATGGAGGCTGGGTATAGAAAACGTTAATATTTGGATTTGAATCCTGACAAATAAATTTATCTATCAAAGAACAAGCCTCACGGCTAACTCAAAAGCATTTGAAAAAAAAATGCATTTGACATCCGCTATGAATCTAAATGGTACATAGACGTACTTGGTAAATAAAGTCTCTCAGTATCATATCCTTATTTTCTCTTGTATTAATCACATTACTTCTTCTCTAGAGTGGCAACAGGGCCCAGTACAAGATCTCTTATATTGACCTCCATAGCAACCCAAGATAATTCATACATGTGTAGAAATCGGCATCAAGCTCATCCAAGTTGACCTGGACTTGACCAGCAGCATGAGCGCCATCTACTGCCACGAATATTTCACGTGAATGGAACAACGCTACAAGTTCTTGAATTGGCATTAACACTGCACTTGGGCTCGTTATGTGGTCTGAAACATATAAACACAAATAAAAATAGAAAATATAAAATTCTCTATACAATCTAATAAAGAAACTACTACCCGTGAATGAAAATATACGGCGATACAGGGTGCAAAATTAGCACTGGCCCACCGGCATACGCCAAAATATTATTTAGAGCAGGGGTTCTTAACCTGTGGTCAATGGACCACTTTGGGGCCCGTGGATGGGGCTCGGGGGGGGGGGCGTGAACCAGGCACATGCAAAATTTTGTGTTTATGTGCTTATGTGCATTTTTCTGGGGTGGGGTCTGTAGCTTTCATCAGATTCTCAAAGGAGTCCATGACTCAAAATGGTTAAGAACCACTGACTAGAGGGCCAGTAACATTGGCGAAATACCATGCAGCCTTCCGAACCGGTGGTTTCAGCCATCTTAGTGAGTACCAAATTTTTTATTTATAGCATAAATGAGCAAACAGCCTACATTACTCTTTTATTTGAAGGATATCACGCCATAATTTATCAACATTTTACAAATTTGAAATCGAGAATGCAAGCATTGAAACATGACATTGCCAAAAACATTCCGACATCATTCACGATCTGCATTATAGTCTGTTCAACAGTTACTATGTGATGCCGCACACTTCAACATTTTTCGGACAAGCAAGAGTCACTGAAACAGTCTTATATTTATTTTTCTGTGAGGGCTGGTAAAAAACTGTTGTTACCAGCCCTCTGGGCCAGTGCAAAAAATCTGAATTTCATGCCCTATTGATATATCAGACTTACCAATTACTGCCAATTTTATATTAGGATGTTCATCAAGGTAGGATGTGAATCTATCAATCAGATCTTGCTTGCTATGTATTGGAAATATTATGTCCATAAATAGAGATTTGAGACCTGCAAGGAAATCACATGAAATTAGAAAAAAGCAAATAGATTACATTGATTCTCATTACTTTACTAGGCACGATTTTCTATACCCATACCTGGTTTAATTCTTACTGTCTCCTGGATTGCGTACTGAACTGCACCGTAAGTGAGTGAAGTCCCCATGATGGCACTGCCTGGGCGCAGGTTTAAGGATTTAAGTACACTGTTCAAACCTACACGAATAAAGTAAACACCAATAGTAAAATAACAACCTTCATTATAAGGTTGATAGTATCTTTACCTTGAAGCTAGTTAATGAATAGGACCATCAAGCTTACATGGTTCAGCAGAATCCATACAGCGCTGTACTTGAGCGGCAGCGGTGTTTGTCCATTTGGATACAATATGGTTTCTAATTGTGTGTTGTCGCAACTCTCTCTCTATACTTTTATTTTATTTATTTAGACAATTATCCATCATATACAATACATAGCACAGTTACAATAAATTCTGAATTCATAAAAGCGAAAATACAGCTCTGGCAAGCTAGTCTGAATTAGCATTAGGAAGAAATGAATTGAGTTAAATTATGAAGAGAGTTTTGGACACATACATATTATACACTTTATTCATGCTAAATAACCACGATTTTAAGCTCCAGACACCGCTCTATTCAAATTATGCGAACTTCGGCACACGACAAGACTCTTACTCTTCATGCGGCATAGGACATCTACCTTGCGTGTATTGGAAAATTAGTGCACTCTTATGGCGAATATAACCGCAAAAAAATCAGAAGATGGGCTTTTCCTAAGACGAAATTGTGCAACGAACTGTTGTGCTCCTCTATTATCACGTGTGTGTGTGGGGGGGGGGCACAAGAAATTCCGAGAGATGGCAACGGTAAAAAAAACAAAGCAAAATTGTAATCGTGCATGTTTTGGTGAATACAAAGATTATAACTTCTAAGACATTTTATCGTTACTCTAGACAATTGCTGTTACTCAAGCAATAACGGTAGGTATCACGAAAGTGGGGATAAACGCTGAAAAATGCTCGTCATAATTACTTTAAGCACAAAAAGTTTACACTCACCAGTAGTTGTATTTGCTATGAAGACAAGGTTTTTAGTTTTTGTTCCCATGAAGTCAGCTAATGGTTCTAATGCCTGCTTATACAGAGGTAGGGATTTCCTCCACGTAAAGTGACATGGCCACTTGTTCATGTCATCCTGGATCCTGTAGCAAAAAACTCGTGTAAGTTTAGTGATGTAAAATAACAGTAGCTCAGCTAGTACTGTCATGACCAGGTGTGTATAACCATATAGTGATAAGATAGTGGGGGCGACTAATGATGGGTAATCCAACAAATTAAGCTATAAATCGTATAATATAATATACCAATAAATAGCAAGCTGCTCTACTAAGATAGGGGGTTGATGACAAAACTTGTATGTCCTGGACCAACATACTCCTACCACTACTGGCCAGGTAAAATCTTCACAATAGCCCTTCTACAATGATGGGGTTTAGATCAAGTTAGTATTAGTCAGCTTACTGCAGGATCAGGATACATACTATGTACAATATACATAAATTGTATACAGGGCTAAGCATGAATGTGCCATTCATGCTTAGTCCTCAGTACCAGTACTATGTACCTGTGCCTGTGGTAGTCACAATGTGGGATATACTAGTACTAGAGATATAGGGGATATAGCTCAGAAAGCAAGCTCAGTGATGCTCAGTAGTTGGAAATCATGCCATCCATGGATGTCCCCATTCTTATAGAAATGTTAGTGAATATTAATATATAACCTTCGCTGCTCCTGTATAACACAGAGTGGTGTTGCTCCAAATGATCCGTGATTGCAGTATGTAATGTCAGCATCTAATGGAAAATGCTTCTTCAGTTCTCTACCAAACTGCAGTGGCTTCGATGAGTAGAGTTCAGTGTCCAAGAGGTCCATTATGTTAATAACAGGACGTGGGGTTCTGAACGAACACATTTGGAAATTAGCAAAGAACAAATCACATGGAAAGATATGCGAATAAATCACGCATGCATGCACACAAACACACACCATCACATACAGTGTTTGCCACTGAGCAGAAAGAGCTGTAGGCCTGCAGGGCCTATATAGCTCCTAAAAGCTGCAGGCCCGCCAGCAAAGCTGTAGGCCCGCCAATTTTGGAGCAAATTACAGTAATAAAACAGCATATCATATTCTTCCTTGTGTATATTAGTCATTATCAATGTCCATAATCATAATCCCCAGGGTTCTCCAAGCTTTTTCATTATAGCATGGGGGTGCTGCTCAGTGCTAGGGGGGTCCAAGCAAATTTTTGAATTGTAGAAGCTCTGAGATGCAATCTGCGACACTGTGTGTAAATTTGAAGCACTGCATGTGGGGTGAAAATGTTTGTTTTGCATGGGCAAAGCCATCGGAAAATTGAAAATAATAATGGAATAAAAATACCAAAATGTAGGGGTGAACTTGCTGGTTTGCTGGTTCCAAATCGAGTTCACCTCTCATAAATCAGAAAACCTGACATATACCAGTGTTGGAAATAGCAGCTGGTCCCATAGTCCCTGACTGGTAACTTTTCAGCAGGGCTGGCTACTTTTGGAGCAGGACTGGCTAATTTTCAAGAAAATTACTGTTTTATTAGGGATTAAATATTGCGGATTTTGAATTTTTTTTAATCAGGACCGGATGGAATTTTTGTCTTATTTCCAACACTGCATATACATACCAACTATACTGGTACTGTAAATCTTCTTATATAATTTTACTCATTCGTATTATAAATGTAGTTTTACTATTGACAGCTTTACAATACTGTTCTGGATCTGACTTACCATTTGCCTTTGGCTATGTCCACTGTTTGTATTTTGTTATTGTGGGCTCTACCCCTAGTGTTATGTACAAAAAATACAAAGGCAGTAGTGGTCGGTAAGTGTACCAGTCTACTCTACCTCGTGTTAGACTGGGTTACCTGCCCCGTAATAATGCCATTGTAAATTAACGATTAAAATTTCTTGATGAGCTAGAAAACACTTGGATTTGAAGTATGAAAATTAACATTATTGTGCCAGCTAGCATACACCAGTTGGTTGGGATTGATTGTCAGTTCAGATGCAAAATATTGAAAATGAAAGCAAAAGGTTATACACCATAGATTAATTGGGTACACGCGTATATATATAAGGCCAAACAAAAAAATACCTTTGGTTCGGGTCACATGGATTGTGAAAATTAGGGTCGGTAGGTAGGTATAACATTTTTTTTTTTTTAATTTTTTTTCTGCAAAAACATGGGTAGGCAGGAATATAATTTTTTTTTTCACAAGTTAAATATAGGGTATACAGCTTGAAATGCAGGAGCCACGAGATGCAAATGACTTGCAGTTGCATGTACCATTGCTGCAAGTCATGACATTGTTTTCAAAATGTGAACAGCAGTCGTTTACTGGTGTCGTGTACTGGTATTCGTGTCGTGTACTGGATAGTAGTGTTAGGAATCGCTCCAAAAACGGAGCTCGATTAATCGTCCCTTTGAACAAGCGAGTAACCGAAGTGTAAACGGCTCTGCGGCCGCGTATAGCACGATAGCATGCGTATACTATATAGTACGCGATCGATCGCATACATCAAAGCCGGCCGCTGCGCCATACGACCTTCAGGCTCTGTTTATGAAGTAGCCGGCCCAGGCTCTATACGACTGTTTCACGTTGTAGGATTCTAGGAAACGTAGGTAGGAACTGTTTCACTTCGCGCCAACGAAGTTCTGTTTATAAATATTTTGGAACTCTCCTTAGGTAAATAAAATGACAAGAGCCGGATATTTGAATATGTATGATCGGCAGGCGGTATCTTTGAAATTTATTTTTTCTTGAAACCCTCTAAAAGTGACCGCAGTCGCACATTTTATCACTCCGAAATGTGAAGTCGGGCGGGTGACCCGAACCAAAGGTAATTTTTAGGTCGGCCTAAGATAGCCGAGCCAGTTTAGAGTTAGTGGTAGGGTTAGGGTTGGGGGATTTCTACAGGTAACAGTTTCTTAGTGTTTCGAATTTTCGGTGATCACATAGCTGAAGGATCAGCGGGCCTGTTTTATCAAGAAGCTGTAGGCCCGGCATCGAAACTGTCGGCGGCGGGCTGACGGGCCGACGTGAATTTCGAACACTGATCACATAGCCATAGGTTACCTTCTCCCTTCTCACGAGACACTACGTGGTGAGAAGTATTGGCCCACGACATAAAGCTGTTGTAAAGCCTGGTCGGGCTAACCATCAATGAATGGAAATGTGGAGTTAGGCCCTTTAAAATCGACAGGGGTGTTCTTCAGGGTGCTGTTTATTAATTTTTACCAAGAACTATGTCCTTCCTTCGCAGAAAGGCGGACCAACATGCTGTTTAACCGACGCTACTTGCCTGTTTCCGCCCCTGCAACGCCATTGCTATTAAACGCCAAGGTCAGGGGCGATCACGTCATATCACTTATAATTATATTCACTCGGTTCATTGGTATAAGCGCTGACTACAATTCATTTTCGCAATGTGCGACATGTGCAAATGTGGACAGCTCTTATCCTTGAGCCCTCACTGACTGTGTGGAAGTGGCATAGCCGGTTCAAGGATAGAGAGAATTTTCGTCAATGTGGGGGTAGCCCCTTTAAAATCGAGAGTTGTGTTGTTGAGGGTGTTGTTTCTCCATTTCGACCGAGAAACATTATGTGAGTTCACAGGAAGCTCACTGCCCTCAAATGTATGTGCGTATTTGCGCGCGCCATTTATGGACTGATACTACTTGCTCCCCGCAGTAAATTACCTGGAAATCCGTTGATATTCGTTGTTTTTTTTGGAAAATCATAAATCAACGAGGACAAAGTCCTCCATTGTTGTTGACTGTACCCTACTGCCCTCTCGCGGCAATCTAATGTATATGCATTCGCCCCCCCCCCTCTTTCAGCTGCCGTTGGCTGCGCACATTCTGGCGCGCGTTGCCGTTACATCTGACGGCGGCTGTTTACGGCCGCCGGCTGTTACGGCTGTTAACGGCGTTGCCGTTACATCAGAGGTCATACAACGATATGATAAAACGCACGTGAACGCACATTCTTCCCACAGGCACTTGGAGCGTTTCAATCAAATATAATGCTTAATAAATAGGAAATCTATTTACTACCAAAGTCTTAATGTTTCTATACTCTCTTTCACCTATTATTGCCGACAGTTTCCTGTAAATGCTGTCCAAATGCTCATCTGTAAACATACGCCGCCGCCATTGCTGCTGCTGCCGCTGCACACACACACATATATATATACTACTCTCTCCCGCCCCTCCCCTACCCTCTCCCGATCCTCTCTCCAACACCCGCACTGACGTACACACATGGCGCGTGAGGAAAAAAGAATCTCTGCCACGGTTGCAATAATAACCTTGCACGGTTTTCATGGAATCGAAAATATTTCCGCAAAGATCTGCATTTTTGTTTGTTGGAATGCGGGCGGCAGCAGCGCACCGCCAAAGAGAGAGAAAGGGAGAGGGGGAGGGAGAGAATGAGAGAGAGAGAGGGAGAGAGCGAGCGAGATAGAGAGAGGGAGAGGGGGAGGGAGAGAATGAGAGAGAGAGAGGGAGAGAGCGAGCGAGAGAGGGAGAGAGCGAGCGAGATAGAGAGAGGGAGAGGGGGAGGGAGAGAATGAGAGAGAGAGAGGGAGAGAGCGAGCGAGAGAGGGAGAGAGCGAGCGAGATAGAGA
>NW_014579113.1:68692-72070 GCF_000485595.1 Priapulus caudatus
AGGGAGAGAATGAGAGAGAGAGAGGGAGAGAGCGAGCGAGCGAAATAGAGAGAGGGAGAGGAGAAGGGAGAGAATGAGAGAGAGAGAGGGAGAGAGCGAGCGAGCGAAATAGAGAGAGGGAGAGGAGAAGGGAGAGAATGAGAGAGAGAGAGGGAGAGAGCGAGCGAGCGAAATAGAGAGAGGGAGAGGAGAAGGGAGAGAATGAGAGAGGGAGAGAGCGAGCGAGATAGAGATAGGGGAGGGAGCGAGCGAGCGAGATAATGAGAAAGGGGAGAAAGCGAGCGAGCAAGCGAGAGAATAAGAGAGAGAAAGAAGGGGAGCGAGCGAGCAAGAGGGAGGGGATGGAGCGAGCGAGAGAATAAGAGAGAGAAAGAGGGGAAGGGAGCGAGAGAGAGAATGCGAGAGAATAAGAGAGAAAAAGAGGGGGAGGGAGCGAGCGAGAGAATGCGAGAGGGAGGGGAGGGAGCGAGCAAGAGAATAAGAGAGAGAAAGAGGGGGAGGGAGCGAGCAAGAGAATAGGAGAGAAAGAGGGGGGAGGGAGCGAGCAAGAGAATAAGAGCGAGAAAGAGGGGGAGGGAGCGAGCAAGAGAATAAGAGAGAGAAAGAGGGGGGAGAGGCGACATCGGAAAGAGGTGCGGACGGTAAAATTGTCGACCGGAGACTATGTCCAGTGCTGATCATAGGATATATAGGCGCCGTCGGCGGTACGAAAAAGATGGCGCTCTGCAATTCGCAAGTACGCAGGCGGTCGCCGAAGTTTACCATGTTTTCCTATAGGCGGATAGCCCGAATATGGGTTGAATGCATAATTTCGCCTCATGCTCTATATTTTCGACGCGAGCGGGCTTGCGCAAATCCGATATCTCCCCTTGTGAAACTGAGAAATTATTCGAAATGTGTAGGCCTATATGTAGCCAAAACGGTAGAACAAACGGAGTTTTCTCGATACCCTAGAGTTGCCGACGGAAGCAGTATTTAGCTGAATCTCCGCAATTTCGTATATAGTCATTACACCTGGTAAAACAAGCAACATCTGCATTTAACTAAACCATATCTTAGTTTACGAATACAATGATTAAATTCTGTAGCATCGTCTACACGAGGAAATTTGTCTCGGGTTAAGTGTCTATACGAGCTTTTAACTCAGGTTACGCTAACTCGGCTTAGCTTAACCCTGCGTGATGAGGGGGGTTGAACTATCCCGGAGTTTAGCCTAACCTGAGTTAGGACTCGTGCAGACGCGCGCGAAATCGTAAACTCGAGTTATAAGTGGTAATTATCAGTAGACTGAATAGGCGGTGTCACATGCAATGTTGACATCCAGGTTACTTTCTTTCCGCGACTTTTCAAGATTCACAGATTTTCTCCTACGTATTTTAAAATTTTTGTAATATTTTCAATAATATACGGATCATGGCACGAGGAAATAACGGGGAAAAAGAAGAGGTAGGCCTACAGGCGCTCATCCAAATATGGAAGTGGCAGGGTAGACAGTAGCCTACGTCGAAGGATAAAAACCCCGCCACCCTCTAGCTGCCGTTAGCTTAACTCAGGTTAACAAACTCCGTGTGGACGATGCGTGTTTCATAACTCGGGTTAGCTTAACTCGGGTTAAGGTGACTCCGTGTAAACAAGGCTTGTGTTCCTACTGCTACTACTACTATCTATCAGTATTATCTTTCCCCCTCTCTATCATTCCACTGTTTCTTGCACTCTGCTTCAATGCAGTACGTAATATGAGTGCAAATTCCGCCGTTTATTCGACGCAATCCGACTCCCAGGAATTTCATCTGTAGATGAGCGAGGTGGCGCCACATTACGAGCGCCATCACCCGAACTACGCCGTTACAACAGCTACTGCACGTCTTACGTACCATCCGCATAATTATTCAGTATCATATTATGCGCGCCCTCCCATGCGTGTCTCCCAGCCCAACCTCCTCGTTTCGATTTCCCTCCTCCACGTTGCATGTGCATAATATTTATTTACTATTATCATAAATGTATGGGAATGTCGTGCTAATTATTTCTGCATTATCCTTTACAAAACTATCGCCCACGTGCCAACATATATGTCATATTCAATTCAATTCAATTTAATTTAATTCAAATCAATTAAATCACGTTATTTATCTTTACGAAAGCTTAAATAGTACTATATTCGTTAAACAAATTAATTAGGGAAGTTGACAAATATAAAAGATAAAACTAAATAGATCGTCATAGACTTGATAGCGACGATAGAGACGATCACAGACTGACCATTAGAATGACCATTCAGTCGCCCAGTCCGCCACCTCCATAGATTACAAATAATGCACGATGACAAAATTGCTATGTAATAAATTATACATAACAGGTGAAACCAGAGTAATTGACTTTATTAGTTAAGTTTAAGTAAAGTTTACTTGATAACGTATAAGGATTATTGTATAGATGACGTATTTTAATTAACTACCACAAACAAAACCAGCAGCAGTAGCATTAACACTACCACCATCATAATTATCACCACCAACACCCACCACCAACACCAACACCACCAACACCACCAACACCAACACCACCTACACCAACACCAACACCACCAACATCACCACCACCCCCACCACCACCACCACCAACACAATCGTCCTCATCATCATCATCATCAGCAGCAGCAGCAGCAGTAGCAGGAGCAGCAGCAGCAGCAGCAGTAGCAGGAGCAGTAGGAGCAGCAGGAGCAGCAAGAGCAGCAGCAGCAGCACCAGCAGCAGCAGCAGCAGCAGCAGTAGCAGCAGCGTTTACTTTCACTATGCCACGCCTACCGCCGCCTCATTTGTCTCCGCTTCCCCGCGTGGTCAGTGCGACAGGGGCCTTGACCAGGTGCTGGCGGGTGAAAAAGGGAGAGACGCGGCGGTCACCCGTGACGTGCTATTGTCACGGCTCCACACACCCATTGTCCCGGCAAAGATAACGACGACGATGACGATGCTATGACGCCGTCCCACGGGAGTTGACGTCACCGCTGCCGCCACTGCGTGTTTCGGCGCACGCACGCGCGAACGTAATAATCGCTGGTTACGAGGTCGCTGGGACAAATTCCCCCGTCGCCAGCGTTTAATATGCTGGCGGACAATACAGACCGATGTCCTTGACACGCGACTTTCACTGCGTGGTCGGTCGGTAGAAGGAGACGTTGGTATATAAGGGCGACGCGGTGTCAGCGGACGGCACACACATATCACGGACACAGACGAACACAACCGCTGCAGCCTCGGTAAGTATAGATTCATCTATCATGCTCTCCTCGCGTCTATAGTTAATAGCTTCGTATATATATATATATATATATATATATATATATATATATAGTAGTAGTAGTAGTAGTAGTAGTAG
>NW_014579113.1:72736-82223 GCF_000485595.1 Priapulus caudatus
ATATATATATATATATATATATATATATATATATATATATATATATAGAGAGAGAGAGAGAGAGAGAGAGATATAGATAGATTAATGGATGGATGGATGGAAATAGATAGATAGATAGATAGATAGATAAATAGATAGATAGATAGATAGATAGATTTTAAGGACCAGCCACCAACACCACTATAACTAAGCACTAACACCACCGTGCCCCGCCGCTGTCTTCCTTCCGCAGACAGACAACATGAAGCTGACACTGCTCACATTTGCCGTCGTCATCGTCGCCACCGTCCGCGCCGACGGCTACGGATCGACGCAGGCGCCGGGTTACTTCACGACGCAGGTGTACGGTCCCGTGAGCAGCGGCGGCCTGCGCGGGTTGGGAGAGCGCAAGGCGTCGCTCAGCTATGACAGGTCGGGAACGGCGATCGGAACAGCCTACAACCAGGACCAGGCGACGGCAGACCAGACGGCAGCGAAGAGCCGCGAGTACGACTACAACTACAGGTAAATACAATTGCTGGCGACGCATTACAACTACAGGTAAATACAATTACCGGTGACGTATTACAACTAGAGGTAAATACAAAAACAGATAACGTATTACAGCTACAGGTAAATACAATTACAGGTAAGTAACAAGTAACGAAATATATAATTACAGGTAACGACGTGCAATTACAGGTACACACACAACACGCACACATACGTACGTACGCACGCACGCACACGTAAAAAGGCGCGCGCACACACGACACACGTACAAGGACGCGCGCACAAACGACACACGCGCACACACGCGCACGCACGCACGCACGTACACACACACGTGCGTTTGTTTTAACTCGTCTGCTATCGTTGCTTTACAGGTCCGGTTACAACTACGAGCAACCCAAGACCCTCTACAACTACGACATTAACGAGCAAATCTGGGGACTCAGTGACAACTCTGACGTCTACACTGGAGAGGGCGCTACCAGTCGTGGTCTCGGCCGCGTCGGTGGTTTCTCCAGCGGTGGTCTAAGCAGCGGGGGTCTAAGCAGCGGTGGTCTAAGCAGCGGTGGTCTAAGCAGCGGTGGTCTAAGCAGCGGTGCCGCCTTCGCTGGATTCGGCAATGGCGGTCACTTTACCGGACTCGGGAGCGGCGCCAGCGTCGGTAGAGGCTACGCGCATGCGCAGCAGCAACAGCAGCCACAACAACGGCAGCAGCAGCGATGCATCTGTTACTAAGCCGGCCACCACCCCATATGAATACAACGGGAGACGTTAGAACAACGAAATCCGAAAAAATTTTCATTTTGAGAAATCGCGGATATGGACACGTTCTGAGCGCGTTAGTAGTAGCATGAAGATAGCTGTACGCATTTGTTCCAGTATACATATGTTCAATGATATGTTCATGGTAGCATAGACATTGCATGTGATGCGATGTGCGGATGATACGTAGATGTAGGAATTAGAGATGTGTGTATTTTATGATGGCCTTGATAATGACACAGTTGCTGATTATACACCGTATGTTTGTTTGTGAAACGTAATTATTGTGTGAGACAGTGTAAAGCATACTTGTATACAAATTAAAAATACAATCACACGATTATCTATATATATATATATAGAGATTTTTTTCTTTTTTTGATCGATTCATGAGTTTATTTTGATAAATCACGATGTGCTTTATGCATCTATATAAAATGTTATCCAATTCATCAATCATCGCCCGCGTGTCGTCTGGCCAGTGACAAGTAGTACATGCCAAAAGCCTCTCCATATATAATGCGTCTATCGAACCCGGAATCGTTACATAAAAGATTCACGTGCGAAGTGAAGGTCGCACGTACATAATATATTGAACCTCGCTCTCTTCTCAACAACTAGCATATCACGACAGCCGCCTGGAAGGCCATTGAAACATCAATGGACCATAGATGAACCTCGCTCTCTTCTCAACAACTAGCATATCACGACAGCCGCCTGGAAGGCCATTGAAACATCAATGGATCATAGATGAACCTCGCTCTCTTCTCAACAACTAGCATATCACGACAGCCGCCTGGAAGGCCATTGAAACATCAATGCATCATAGATGAACCTCGCTCTCTTCTCAACAACTAGCATATCACGACAGCCGCCTGGAAGGCCATTGAAACATCAATGGATCATAGATGCTCACGTAACTTCTCAGAACTATGTCCCGTCCCGCCAGTAAGCGTGAAAGCTAGGGGGCGCTGGCATTGCATATTGAGAGTTCTTCTCCCGCTACACATCACGATTCTCTGCATGCACGCACGCAGGCACGCACGCACGCACGCACGCACGCAGGCAGCACGATATGCCGACGTGTCGCACGAGGTTGCTCACGCAACGCTGGTCCGTCGTTTGTGTCTTCGTCATCGTCTCGTCGTTCGTGTATGGCGCCGTGTTCGGTGAGTAACACCGGAATCAGGTGACCGTACACAGCCACTGCACATGCTTTCGTTTCTTACTTCAGAGCGCATCTTTGTCTATACACGGCAGAACGCTGGCAAAGCTAATTCACGAGCGGCACCCGCGTCGGTTGGCGGTCCTGTAAATATTTTACATTTACCTTTATTCTACACTAACAGGACACTCTTGTACTCCCAATCATGCTAAGCTGACTGGCTACGCGAAAAACGACCTGGGACAGAAATGCTAACTCAACAACTTCCGATTCATGACTCACCAAACTCATGATGAAGAATCAGAATGTTCCTTCCATTCCAACAATCTACAATGTAAAATCGTCGACCGGAGACTATGTCGAGCAGCATAGCCTATATATACGAACGCATATCGCCGACAGCCGTATACGTGAAAAATATGGCGCTCTGCAATTCGCAAATACGCAGGCTGTTGTCGAATTTTACTATATTTTGCTATTGTCGGATAGCCCGTCCATGGTTTGAATGCATAAATTCGCCTCATGCTCGATATTTTCGGCGCCAACGGGCATGCAGAAATCCGATCAGTTTCCTTGTAAAACTGAGAAATTATTCGAAATGCATATAATTGTGTAACGTTTCTCGCGTTGTCTGTCAGAATATTGGCCGTAATCCTGGTCACACGCCAGTGTAACATTTCTCCGCGTGGTGCGTGATTGACTTTCGTCACGGCTCACCAGTGTGACGTCTCTTCTGTTTTTGTGATCGTATCGTACCTTGTTGCGTTGTTTCTTAACAGACCGGCGGCTGTCGTCTGCGACCGTTGCCGGCGTTTCGTCAGGCTTGCGGAGTGCGTGAGTGTGTGTGAGTGCAGCTCGACAGGGATACCACACGTAGCCGGGAAATACTTTTAGTGGCGTATAGAAAGCCGTTTATTTATCAACGGTAACACATCCGCATTGCGGAATTTACAACGCGGTTATTTTGCACGTTGCCACTAGCCAATGGCTGCATCTCGCGCCAAAATAACGCACTCCGCGTCATCTAATCCTTATTTCCCGCCTCATGACGCGTACTTTCATAAAACACAATCACGTATTCACTGAACCTTCGAAAAAACAATTGCGAACTTACTAAATTAATAAACAATGCCCTCGCGCTTGTCCCACACGCCCCCAGGTGCCGGCGTCTACCGGCCGGTGGTAACCACTCTCACCGGCCTGACACGAAACTGACACTATATATCGATCGCTCCACCGGCCGGCTCTCAGTATTATGCAGTTGTCTTCAGTCCATATTGCACGCCTGAAACGGTGCTCGCGCATGCGCAATATCTCTCGAGAAAATTAATATTTTACGAAAATTATGCATTTAAGATAAAGAGGAGGTATTCTAGCATAGATTTCTATGATAAAATTCCATCGATACATCTCACTTACGAAACAGGACGATGATCCTGCATGTAAGGTCCCCGCTGCATATCCCAGCCAGTACATAATCTGCCAACGTTAGTGTGTTAGCGCATGCGCAATATCTCATTAGAATTAAAAGTTATATTTTGTGATGATTATGAATTCAATATGGTTAGGGGTTATCTCAGCATAGATTTCTGTAATTAATTGTTATTAGTAGACCTGTGTTTATAATTAGGAGAACGCTCTAGCCTGTAGGGTGCTAAATCCCTACTTCATCCGCTCACGCCCATCCCCTAGCCTCCATTGTCTTTCGTTCAGCCTCCTTCTTTTTCTCCCGCCCCAGCTATCTTTGCTGCTGCCTTTCCCCAGTCATATCACTCACTCCCTCTCTCAGCAAGCTATATTATGCAGTTGTATTCAGTCCGTACTGCACGCCTGAAACGGTGCTCGCGCATGCGCAATATCTCCCGAGAATACTAATCTTTTGCGAAAATTATGCATATAAAATAGAGCGGAGATATTCTAGCATAGATTTCTATGATAAAATTTCATCAGTAGATTTTACTTAAGAAACAGGACGATAATCCTGCATGTAAGGTCCCCGCTGCATATCCCAGCCAGTACATAATCTGGCAACGTTAGTGTGTTAGCGCATGCGCAATATCTCACTAGAAGAGTTATATTTTGTGATGATTATAAATTTAATATGGTTAGGAATTATCTCAGCATAGATTTCTGTAATTAATTGTTATCAGTAGACCTGTGTTTATAATTAGGAGAGCGCCCTAGTCTAGCTGTAAGGTGCAAAATAGCTACTTCATCCGCTCCCGCCTACCCCCTTGCCTCCATTGTCTTTCGCTCAGCCTCCTTCTTTTTCTCCCGCCCCAGCTATCTTTCCTGCTGCCTTTCCCCAGTCTCCCGACACTCACTCCTTCTCTCAGCAAGCTATATTATGCAGTTGTCTTCAGTCCGTATTGCACGCATGAAACGGTGCTTGCGCATGCGCAATATCTCTCGAGAATTTAAAATAGAGAGGAGGTATTCTAGCATAGATTTCTATGATAAAATTCCATTGATACATCTCACGTAAGAAACAGGATGATGATCCTGCATGGTTAGGGTGATGGAGTTAGGGGTAGGGTTTCAGGTTAGGGTGATGGAGTTAGGGGTAGGGTTTCAGGTTAGGGTGATGGAGTTAGGGGTAGGGTTTCAGGTTAGGGTGATGGAGCTAGGGGTAGGGTTTCAGGTTAGGGTGATGGAGCTAGGGGTAGGGTTTCAGGTTAGGGTGATGGAGCTAGGGGTAGGGTTTCAGGTTAGGGTGATGGAGTTAGGTGTAGGGTTTCAGGTTAGGATGAGAGCTAGGGGTAGGGTTTCAGGGTTAGGGGATGATGGAGCTAGGGTAGGGTTTCAGTTAGGGTGATGGGTAGGGGTAGGGTTATCAGAGTTAGAGGTGATGGAGCTTAGGGGTAGGGTTTTAGGTTAGGGGTGATGGAGCTAGGGGTAGGGTTTCAGGTTAGGGTGATGGAGCTAGGGGTAGGTTTCAGGTTTAGCGTGATGGAGCTAGGGTAGGGTCCCTTGTGATGGAGTTAGGGGTAGGGTTTCAAGTTAGGGTGATGGAGTTAGGGGTAGGGTTTCAGGTTAGGGTGATGGAGCTAGGGGTAGGGTTTCAGGTTAGGGTGATGGAGCTAGGGGTAGGGTTTCAGGTTAGTGTGATGGAGCTAGGGGTAGGGTTTCAGGTTAGGGTGATGTAGTTAGGGGTAGGGTTGGTTTTCCAGCGTTAGGGTGATGGAGCGTTAGGGGTAGGTTTTCAGGTTGGTGATGGAAGCCTAGGGTAGGGTTTTCAGGTCTAGTGATGGAGGTTAGGGGTAGGGTTTCAGGTCTAGAGTGATGGAGTTAGGGGTAGGGTTTTCAGTTAGGGTGATGGAGCTTAGGGGTAGGTTTCGGTTAGGGTGATGGAGCATAGGGGTCAGGGTTTCAGGTTAGTGTGATGGAGCTAAGGTAGGGTTTCAAGGTTAGGGCTGGAATGTATGTTTAGGGTAAGGGTTTCAGGTTAGGGTTATGGAGTAGGGTAGGGTTGTCAAGTTTAGTGTGATGGAGTTAGGGGGTAGGTTTCAGGTTAGCGTGCATGGAGGTAGGGGTAGGCGTTTCAGGTTAGGTGATGGAGCTAGGGTACGGTTTCAGGTTAGGGTGATGGAGGTAAGGGTAGGGTTTCAGGTTATGGGAGATGGAGCTACGGGGTAGGGTTTTCAGGTTAGGGTGATGGAGGGCTAGGGGTAAGGGTTCAGGTAGGTGATGAGCTAGGGTAAGGGTGTTCAAGGTTAGGTGATGTGAGGCTAGGGTAGGGTTGCAGCGTTAGGGTGATGGAGCTAGGGGGAGGGTTTCAGGTTAGGGTGATGGAGTTAGGGGTGGGGTTTCAGGTTAGGGTGATGGAGCTAGGGGTAGAGTTTCAGGTTAGGGCTGAATGGAGCTAGGGTAGGGTTTTCAGGTTAAGAGTGATGGACTAGGGGTAGGGTTTCAGGTTAGGGTGATGGAGCTAACGGGGAGGTTTCAGGTTATTGAGTGAGAGACTAAGGTTAAGGGTTTTTTCAGGTAGGTGATGGGCTAGGGGTAGGTTTCATGGTTAGGTGACGGAGCTAGGGTCGGGTTCAGGTTAGGGTGATGGAGCTAGGTGTAGAGTTTCAAGGTTAGGGTGATGGAGCTAGGGTAGGTTTCAGGTTAGGGTGATGGAGACTTAGGGGAGGGTTTCAGGTTAGTCGTGATGGAGTTAGGGGTATGTGCATAGTGTGTGATGGAGCTGGGTGTATAGTTTCAAGGTTAGGGTGAAATGTGATCTTAGAGTTAGGGTTTCAGGTCTAGGGTGAATGGTCTAGGGTAGGGTTTTTAAGGTTAGGGTGATTGGAGCTAGGGGTAGGGTTTCAGGTTAGGTGATGGAGCCTAGGGTAGGGTTTGCAGGTTTAAGGAGTAATGGACTACGGGCCTAGTGGTTTCAGGTTAGGCGTGATGGACGCTACGGGGTAGGGGTTTCAGCGTTAGGGTGATGGAAGCTAAGGGAGGGTTTTAGGTTAGTGTGCATGGAGCTAGGGGTAGGGTTTCAGGTACTAGGGTGATGTAGTTAGGGGTAGGGTTTTAGGTTATGGGTGATGGTTAGGCGTAGGGTTTCTAACGTTAAGGTGATGGGAGTTACGGGGTAGGGTTTCAGGTTAGGCGGACTGAGTTAGGGTTAGGGCTTGCCAGTTAAAAAGGGTGCATGGCAGCTAGGGGTAGGGTTTCAGGTTAGGGTGATAGAAGCTAGGGGTACGGCGTTTCAGCGTTAGGGCTGATCGGAGCCTAGGGGCAGGTTCAGGTTAAGGGTGATGGAGCTAGGCTTAGGGTTTCAGGTTAGGGTTATGGAGGCTAGGGGTAGGGTTTTACAGGTTAGGGTGATGGAGCTAGGGAACCCGGGTTTCCAGGTTAGGCGTGATGGAGCTAGGGTAAGGGTTTCAGGTTAGGGTGATAGAGCCTAGGGGTAGGGTTTTTGCCAGGTTAGGGTGAGGGAGGTAGGAGGAGGGTTTCAGGTTATGGGTGATGGAGTTATGGGGTAGGGTTTTAGTTAGCGGTGATGGAGGGCTAGCGGGTAAAGTTTAGGTTAGAGTGATGGAGCTAGGGGTAGGGTTTCAGTTAAGAGTGAGTGGAGCGAGGTTAGGGTTTAGGTTAGGGTGATGAGCTATGGGCTAGCGGTTTCCAGGCTTAGGGTGATGGAGCTAAGGGGTAGGGTTTCAGGTTAAGGGTGATGGAGCTATCAGGGTGGTTTCAGGTTAGGGTGATGGAGCTAGGGGTTAGGGTTTCCAGGTTCAGGGCGACTGGAGGCCCTACGGAAGGAACGTTCAGTTAGGCGTGATGAGCTTAGGGTAGGCGTTTTAGTATACGGGTGATGGACCTAAGGGGTAAGACGTTTCCAGTTAGGCGTGATAGAGCTAGGGTACGGTTTCCAAGGTTACCGGGTGATGGAGTTAGGGGTAGGGCTTTCAGGTTAGGCGTGATGGACGTTACGGGGTAGGGTTTTCAGGTTAGGGTGATGGAGCAGTAGGTTTCAGGTTAAGGGTGATGGAGCTAAGGGGTAAGGGTTTCAGGTTAGGGTGATGGAGCTAGGGGTAGGGTTTCAGGTTAGGGTGATGGAGCTAAACGGGGTAGGGTTTGAAGGTTAGGGTGATGGAGCTAGGGGTAGGGTTTCAGGTTAGGGGAGGAGCAGGGGGGAGGGGGGTAGGGCGTTCAGGTTAGGGTGAAATTGGAGCTAAGGGGGGATTCAGTTAGGGGTGATGGAGTTAGGGGGTTTCCAGGTTTGGGTGATGGGAGCTAGGGGGTGGGTTCAGGTTAGGTGATGGAAGCTAGGGGTACTGACGGGTTTCAGGTTAGGGTGATGGAGTTCAGGGTAGGGGTTTCAGATTGGGTGATGGGAAGGTAGGGGTAGGGTTTCAGGTTAGGGTGAATGGAGCTAAAGGGGGTAGGGTTTCAGTTATGTGGTGATGCGAGCTAGCGGGTAGGGTTTCAGGTTAGACGGTGATGGAGCTAGAGGGTAAGGGTTTCAGTTAGGGTGAATGAGCTAGGGTAGGGGTTTCAGGTTAGGGTGATGGAGCTAGGCGGTAGGGTTTCAGGTTAGTGTGATTGGAACTAGGGTAGGGTTCAGTCTAGGGGGGCGGGGGGTGATGGAGCTTAACGTGTAGGGTTTCAGGTTAGAGCGAATGGAGCTAAGGGTAGGGTGTTCAGGGTGTAGGGTGATGGAGTTAGGGGTAGGTTTCAGGTTAGGGTTGAATGGAGTTAGGGTAGGGTTTCAGGTTAGGTGATGGAGTTAGGTGAGGGTTTCAGATTAGGGTGATGGAGTTAGGGGTAGGGTTTCAGGTTAGGGTGATGGAGTTAGGGGTAGGGTTTCAGGTTTGGGTGATGGAGCTAGGGGTAGAGTTCCAGGTTAGGGTGATGGAGCTAGGGGGAGGGTTTCAGGTTAGGGTGATGGAGCTAGGGGTAGGGTTTCAGGTTAGGGCTGATGAGTTTAGGGTTACGGGCTTTCAGGTTATGGTGCAGTGGAGCTAGGGTAGGGTTTCAGGTTTAGGTGTGATGGAGCTAGGGGTAGGGGTTTCAGGTTAGGGTGATGGAAGCTAGGGGAGGGTTCAGGTTAGAGTGATGGAGCTAGGGGAGGGCGTTTCAAGGTGTGAGGGTGATGGAGCCATAGGGTAGGGTTTCAGGTCTAAGGGTGATGGAGCTCAGGGGTAGGGTTTTCAGGTTATGTGATGGAGCTAGGGGTAGGGTTTCAGGTTAGGGTCGATGTAGTTTTGATGGAGTTAGGGGTAGAGTTTCAGGTCTGGTGATGGAGTTATGGGTAGGGTTTCAGGTCTGGTGATGGAGTTAGGGGTAAAGTTTCAGGTCTGGTGATGGAGTTAGGGGTAGGGTTTCAGGTCTGGTGATGGAGTTAGGGGTAGGGTTTCAGGTCTGGTGATGGAGTTAGGGGTAGGGTTTCAGGTCTGGTGATGGAGTTAGGGGTAGAGTTTCAGGTCTGGTGATGGAGTTAGGGGTAGCGTGTGGAGGTCTGGTGATGGAGTTAGGGGTAGCGTGTGGAGGTCTGGTGATGGAGTTAGGGGTAGCGTGTGGAGGTCTGGTGATGGAGTTAGGGGTAGAGTTTCAGGTCTGGTGATGGAGTTAGGG
>NW_014579114.1:0-4526 GCF_000485595.1 Priapulus caudatus
TCCTCCTCCTCCTCCGACCTTCCTCCCTTCCTCCCCTTCTCCTCCTCTCCTCCTCCGTCCTCCACTTCCTCTCCTCCTCTCTTCCTCCTCCTCTCCTCCTCCCTCGTCCCTTGCTCCCCCTCCTCCTCCTCCTCCTGCCACCTTCTCCCCCCTCCCCAGATCCATACCCCCACACGTTCTCCCCAGCGTTACTCCCCCTGCCTCCTCCTCTCAATTCGCTCCACCTCACTCTCCTTCTCTCCTCTTCCTCTCCTCCTCCCCTATCTCCCCCTGCCTTCCTCTCCACTTTCTTCCCCTCCTCTCTCCTCCACTTCTCCCCTCCTCATCCCACCACTGTTTCTCCCCACCTTCTCCCCTGTCCTTCCTCACACCTTTTTCCCTCCTCCTCGACCTCCTGCCTGTATCACTGGCTTCAACAGATGGCAATAATAAACACCAAGTGAGTATAAATGGTCCGGGGCCCACGTAATTGTCCGCGGGGGTAAATGTCCAGGTGGGTAAATGGTCGCGAGCGGTAATATGTCTCGGCGGGGTATTGTTCGGGGGCGTAAATGTCCGGGGGCATAATTGTCCGGGGGGTAATGTCGGGGGTAATTGTGCCGGGGCCTGTGATTGTCGGGGGTAGTGAATTATTCCGGGGCGTCGTAAATGCTCCGGGGGGTAATTTCCGCGGGGGTTTAATTATTGTCTTGGAGGTGATTGTCGCGGCGCGGTGATTTGTCGAGGGTGGTATAATGGTCCGGGGGCGTAAATGTCCGGGCGGTAAATGTCCGGGGGGTAATTGTCTCGGGCCGCGGGTAAATTGTCGGGGTCAATTTGTCCGGGGGATACTGAATGTCCGCGGGGGGTAATTGTCCGGGGCGTAAATGTCCGGGGGTAAATTGTCCGGGCGGTAAAATGATCCGGGGGTAATTGTCGTGGGGGTAAATGTCCGGGGGCGTTAATTGTTCGGGGTCGAGTGAAATGTCGGGGGATAATTGTCCGGGCGGCAGTACAAATGGCATGAGCGGGTAAGAATGGCATGGGGTAATTGTCGGGGACCGGTAATTGTCCTGGTGGTAATTGCTCCGGTGGCGGTGACTTTGTCCGGGGGGTATTTGTCCTAGAACCATATATACAATACACATCAACACACAGGCCACACACACACAAACACACAGGCCACATACACGCACGCACGCACGCCACACACACACCACACACACAGCATATATATATATATATATACACACAACATACACATACACGCACACGCTACACACACACACACACACACACACACACACACACACCACGCACACACAACACACACCTACACACACGCCCAACGCACATGGTATACTCGTTGCCGCGTACACAACGCCTCGAAAACACACGCACGTCACGTCCACGCAATGCGCAAAGCCCCTAAGCCTCAGTCACACTGTGGCCGCCTCGCTGGACTGTCCACGGATGACGCGGATTGGGCAGGATCTCCGGCACCCTTAAAATTTCATAATCCATGGCGGCATTCGGTCCCATGTGAAAAAAATTACGAGACGGCCTCGAAACAAAGCACATCATCGGCGCCGCGATCGGGGCCGGACCGAGCCACGGCCAGGCGCCACGCGCCCAGGACTGATTGAGGCGCGGATTGAAGCCGGCCCAGCACGGAGTCACTCACGGAACGCCCCCGGACCGCCCCGGACTGCTCGGCACCGCCACGGACCTGATCCAGGCCTGGTCCGTGCCCCCGTCTCTGGGCCCAGCATCCGTGGCTCCCATCCGTGTTTGGGTCCGACTTGATCGTGATTGATCTTTGGTCCGACAAAAAACGGCACGGAATGCGCCACGGATGTGCGCCCGGTTCAACACTAGTCCGTGTGGGCCCGGTTTCAACACGGGCTGCCACTTTACGGACGGTCCCAGACCTACACGGCACGCGCACGGACCGCTCAGGACCACCCCGGATTTGGGGAAAACTTCCCGGACCGTCCCGCGATCACCCGCAAATTTTTAAACAGTTTTAAAACCCTTCCGCCGGGGCGATATCCCGGAATGCGCAGGACCATCAAGGACCACCCCGACCCGGGGCCGGACCGTCCGGGACCGCTCCACGACCCAAACAAGTGATCTCTCCCGGATCAGTCCGGCAGCGTGCCGCGCCCCGGTCGGGAGCTTGGTGTGACTTTAGCTTGAGAAAAAACCCCGGGGACTGAGAAAATAAAACTTAGAACGATTTCCAGAGCAAGGGATGTTATAATAGCCCCCAACACCTTCGAGCCTGTTTTATGGTGCCTGTATGTGTCTTGTATAATTTGTCAACGAAACGGCTTTATGGGGCGAAAAATCATGCTTGCCACAGAAGGCGCAAGCAAAACGCAGAGTGAAACATAAACATATCAAGCCACATACACACGCACCGCACGCACGCCACGCACGCCACACACACGGCACGCACACACACACACCGCACACATATACTCTGAACGCACACTATATACACCAAAACGCACGCACGCCGCACGCACCACACACACGCGCACACTCACACGCGCGCACACACACACCGCTTTCGAAGCTCGGAGCGACACACGAAAAACAACACGCGCGCTCTTCGAAGACACAACGCACACGACACACACGCGCGCACACGCCACATATATCAGCCCTGCACACGCACACAACACACGACACCACACACACACACACACACGCGTGCGCACACACACACACACACACACACCACACACGCGCCACACACACACACACAACACACAACACACACACACAACTACACACAAACACACACACACACACACACACACACACACACACACACAGACACGCACGCACGCACGCACATACTCGCGCGCGCGTACACACGCCTTCGAAGACACACGCAGACGAACGCGCACGCACGAGCACGCATGCGCAAAAACACTAACTTCTTCATCGACATGAGAACAGAAGAGATAATTAAATAAATGATTTTAGCATATACATACCAGGGTTTCTCTCTTGGTCTCTCCTTCTCCTTCTCTTCTCTTCTCTTCTATTCTCCTCTCCTCTCTTCTATTCTCCTCTTCGTTCGTCTCTTTTCCTTCCGTCTCCTCTCTTCTCTTCTTTTCTATTCTCCTCTCTTATCTTCTCTTCTCTGGCTTTCTCGTTTTCTGGTTTAAACCGTATGAGTGCAAGTTGGTAACGATGTGACGTGCACTCTACTAAGAAATATCGAAATGTAACAACTATATATAGGTAAGTGAATGCTGTTAACATAACTATGTGTACTGTGTACGTTATCAACTTTAGATTACTGATTGGCTTTGCTCTATGGTAAGATTTCAGCCTGACGCAGCAAAATACCACAAATACATACGAGTCGCACAATGTGATAACGGGGGTTCTTAAGCAGAAACGCAAGAGTTGTAAAACAAACAATGTTCAAATGTCGCTTTGCTTTTCTATTTTTTTCCGAGCGAGATGAAAATAATAATTATTGTTTGCAAGCGTGCCACGCCGCGGAAACGTGTTTCTATACACGTAGGCTGATAAATTTCGCATTTCTTTTTGCGAAACATATCTTATCTATCTCGCCACTCGGTGAAATGAAAGCGTATACGTAGTCACGCCATCCACGCACGCACGCACGCACGCACAGTTGCACCTCCGCGCGCACGCACGCACATTCACGCATGTCGGCACGCTTGCAGGCAGGCACGCACGCACGCACAGTTGCACCTACCCACGCACGCTGGCATATTCAGGCATGCCCGAACGCATGTAGGCACGCATGCAGGCACGCAGGCACGCATGCGCGCATAGTTGCACCTATCCGCGCACGCTGGCACATTTACGCATGCCCGAACGCATGTAGGTACGCATGTAGGCACGCATATCGCAGGCCGGGGTGGACACAATTCATACTTAATGTCCACATTAATTCGTATTGGACGCCGAGGTGGACACAATTCATATTTAATGTCCATATTAATTCGTATTGGACGCCGGGGTGGACACAATTCATATTTAATGTCCATATTAATTCGTATTGAACGCCGGGGTGGACACAATTCATATTTAACGTCCACATTAATTCGTATTGGACGCCGGGGTGTACACAATTCATATTTAACGTCCACATTAATTCGTATTGGATGCCGGGGTGGACACAATTCATATTTAACGTCCACATTAATTCGTATTGGACGCCGGGGTAGACATAATTCATATTTAACGTCCATATTAATTAGTATTGGACGCCGGGGTGGACACAATTCATATTTAACGTCCACATTAATTCGTATTGGACGCCGGGGTGTACACAATTCATATTTAACGGCCACATTAATTCGTATTGGACGCCGGGGTAGACACAATTCATATTTAACATCCACATTAATTCGTATTGGACGCCGGGTGACACAATTCATATTTAACGTCCACATTAATTCGTATTGGACGCCGGGATGGACACAATTCATATTTAACGTCCACATTAATTCGTATTGGACGCCGGGTGGACACAATTCATATTTAACGTCCAC
>NW_014579114.1:4536-7058 GCF_000485595.1 Priapulus caudatus
GCTGCTACTGATACTGCTGCTGCTGCTACTGATACTGCTGCTGCTGCTACTGATACTGCTGCTACTGCTACTGCTACTGCTACTTTTGCTATTGCTACTGCTGCTATTGCTGCTGTTACTGCTGCTGCCGCTGCTGCTGCTGCTACTACTACTACTACTGCTGTTGCTGCTGCTGCTACTACGCAAAAGATGTTTGCTTGCTTGATAAGAATAGTCAGCAGCTGGAGCTACGTGACCGAGCCGGGTTGCGGGTTGACAGTTAAACATGAGTTCATCGGCTGAGTCAACGTGAGATGACAGGTGCGATAATGCTGTCATTAGCGATGGCTGGATTTATTAGTTCACACGAACTCAACTCATAAGAAATTTGGCGAATAGAAAAATCCACATCGTGACTCGGTGATATAGAGCCTTCATATAGTATGAGAGATTGCAGTAACTCAATTTAAGGGAGGGGTTATTCAGAGAGAGAGAGAGAGAAAGAGAGAGAAAGAGAGAGAAAGAGAGAGAGAGAAAGAGCGAGGGACAGGAGAAGAGGAAGAAAGGAGAGGACAATATGAAACAGGAATATATGTACTGATGCTATAATATATAATGTTGCTGCTGCTGCTACTGCTGCTGTTGCTACTGCTGCTGCTACTGCTGCTGCTAACTGCTGCTGCTGCTACTACGGCTGCTGCTGCTGCTCCTACAGCTACTGCTGCTGTTACTGCTGCTGCTGCTGCTGATGCTGCTACTGCTGCTGTTACTGCTACTGCTGCTGCTACTGCTTCTGTTGCTACTGTTGCTGCTACTGCTGCTACTGCTGCTGCTACTACTACTACTACTGCTGCTACTGCTGCTGCTGCTGCTGTTGTTGTTGCTACTGCTATGACGCACGCAAGCACTCACTCACGCACAATTGCACGTACGCGCACATACAGACACACACTCACGCACGCCCGAACACACACGGCACGCATGCACGCACGCACGAACATACAAACTCAAATACCCCCCCCCACACACACACACACACGCGCGCGCGTGCGCACATGACGCACGCATGCACACACGCACACGCGGATACGCGCACACGCACGTGCGTTTAAAGAAAGCATAGGGGCCGCGCGCATACACACTCTATAAGCAGATCATTGCAGCTGATTTTTTAGTCGTAAACGCATGTCCACATTAATTCGTATTGGACGCCGGGTGGACACAATTCATATTTAACGTCCACATTAATTCGTTGTGGACGCCGGGGTGGACACAATTCAGTTCTGGTACAGTGTAGCGAAGGAGCAGTGTAGGGAGGGGGAGAGGGAAGGGAGGGGGAAGGAGGAAAAAGTTTAGAGTAGTACTAGTAGGTGGAGTAGGGAGAAGCTGGTGGTGAAGGAGGAAGGGGAAAAGGGAGAAGGTGGTGGAGAAAAAGGAATTAGGGGAGAAAGGAGAAGCCGGTGGATAAGGAGGAGGGGGAGAAGCTGATAGAGAAGGAGGAAGGGGAGAAGAGAGAAGGTGGTGGAGAAGGAAGAGGGGAGAAGCTGGGGAAGAAGGGGAAAGGGGAGAAGGAGGGGGAAAAGGGAGCTGGTGGAAGAGGAAGGAGCGAAGGGAGAAGCTGGTGGAGAAGGAGGCGGGGGAGAAGCTGGTGGAGAAGGAGGAGGGGGAGTGGGAGGTGGAGAAGGGAGCTAGTGGAAGAGGAGGGGGAGAAGAGAGAAGCTAGTAGAGAAGGAGGAGGGGAGAAGCTGGTGGAGAATGAATAAGGGGAAAATGGTGAAGCTGGCGGAGAAGGGAGAAGCTGGTGGAGGAGGAAGGGGAGAAGGGAGAAGGTGGTGGAGATGAAATGGGAGAAAGTAGAAGGTGGTGGAGGAGGGGGAGAAGCTGGTGGAGAAGGAGGAGGGGGAGAAGCTGGTAAAGAATGAGGAAGGGGAGAAGGGAGAAGCTGGTGGAGAAGGGAGGAGAAGCTGGTGGAGGAGGAAGGGGAGAAGGAAGAAGGTGGTGGAGGACGGGGAGAATCTGGTGGAGAAGGAGGAGGGGGAGAAGCTGGTGGAGAAGAATGAATTAGGGGAGAAATGAGAAGCCGGTGGAGAAGGAAAAGGAGAGAAGCTGGTGGGGAAGGAGAAAGGGGTGAAGGGAGAAGGTGGTGGAGAAGGAGGAAGGGAGAAGCTGGTGGAAAAGGAGGAAGGGGAGAAGGAAGAAGGTGGTGGAGAAGGAGGAAGGGAGAAGCTGGTGGAGAAGGAGGAGGGGGAGAAGCTGGCGGAGAAGTAGGAAGGGGAGAAGGGAGAAGGTGGTGAAGAAGGAGGAGGGGAGAAGCTTGTGGAGAAGGAGGAGGAGAGAAGCTGGTGGAAAAGAAAGAAGGGGAGAAGGAGGGGAGAAGGGAGCTAGTGGGGGAGGAGGGGGAGAAGGGAGAAGCTGGTGGAGAAGGAGGAAGGAGAGAAGGGAGAAGGTGTTGGAGAAGGAGGAGGGGGAGAAGCTGGTGGAGAAGGAGGAGGGGGAGAAGCTGGTGGAGAAGGAGGAGGGGGAGAAGAGAGGTGGTGGAGAAG
>NW_014579114.1:7068-9124 GCF_000485595.1 Priapulus caudatus
TGCTGCTGCTGCGGCTGCTGCTGCTGCTGCTGCTGCTGCTACTGCTACGGCTGCTGCTGCTGCTGCTACAGCTACTGCAGCTGTTACTGCAGCTGCTGCTGCTGATGCTGATGCTGCTACTGCTGCTGTTACTGCTACTGCTGCTGCTACTGCTTCTGTTGCTACTGTTGCTGCTATTGCTGCTACTGCTGCTACTGCTGCTGCTACTACGCAAAAGATGTTTGCTTGCTTGATAAGAATAGTCAGCAGCTGGAGCTACGTGACCGAGCCGGGTTGCGGGTTGACAGTTAGACATGAGTTCATCGGCTGAGTCAAGGTGAGATGACAGGTGCGATAATGCTATCATTAGCGATGGCTGGATTTATTAGTTCACACGAACTCAACTCATAAGAAATTTGGCGAATCGAAAAATCCACATCGTGACTCGGTGATATAGAGCCTTCATATAGTATGAGAGATCGCAGTAACACAATTTAAGGGAGGGGTTATTCAGAGAGAGAGAGAGAGAGAAAGAAAGAGAGAGAGAGAGAGAGAGAGAACAAGCGAGAGAAAGGAGAAGAGGAAGAAAGGAGAGGACAATATGAAACGGGAATCTATGTACTAATGCTATAATATATAATGTTGCTGCTACTGCTACTGCAGCTGTTACTACTGATGCTGCTGCTGCTGCTGCTGCTGCTGCTGCTGCTACTGCTACGGCTGCTGCTGCTGCTGCTACAGCTACTGCAGCTGTTACTGCAGCTGCTGCTGCTGATGCTGATGCTGCTACTGCTGCTGTTACTGCTACTGCTGCTGCTACTGCTTCTGATGCTACTGTTGCTGCTGCTGCTGCTACTGCTGCTACTGCTGCTGCTGCTACTATTACTACTGCTGCTGCTGCTGCTGCTGCTGCTGTTGTTGTTGTTGTTGCTACTGCTATGACGCACGCAAGCACTCACTCACGCACACTTGCACGTACGCGCACATACAGACACACACTCACTCACGCCCGAACACACACGGCACGCATGCACGCACGCACGCACATACAAACTCAAATACCCCCCCCCACACACACACACACACACACACACGCGCGCGCACATGACGCACGCATGCACACACGCACACGCGGATACGCGCACACGCACGTGCGTTTAAAGAAAGCATAGGGGACGCGCGCATACACACACTATAAGCAGATCATTGCAGCGGATTTTTTAGTCGTAAACGCAAAAGATGTTTGCTTGCTTGATAAGAATAGTCAGCAGTTTATGGCTACGTGACCGAGCCGGGGTTGCGGCTTGAGAATTAGACATAAGTTCATCGGGTGAGTCAACATGAAATGACAGTTGCGATAATTGATCATAATAATAATGCGACAATGCTATCATTAACGATGGCTGGATTTATTAGTTCACAAGAACTCAACTCATAAGAAATTTGGCGAATAAAAAAATCCACATCGTGACTCGGTGATATAGAGCCTTCATATAGTATGAGAGATCGCAGTAACACAATTTAAGGGAGGAGTTATTCAGAGAGAGAGAGAGAGAGAGAGAGAGAGAGAGAGAGAGAGAGACAGGAGAAGAGGAAGAAAGGAGAGGACAATATGAAACGGGAATATATGTACTGATGCTATAATATATAATGTTGCTGCTACTGCTACTGCAGCTGTTATTACTGATGCTGCTGCTGCTACTGCTGCTGCTGCTGCTACTGCTGCTACTAACTGCTGCTGCTCCTGCTACTGCTACTGCTACTGCTACTGCTAATGCTACAGCTGCTGCTACTGCTTCTGTTGCTACTGTTGCTGCTACTGCTGCTATTGCTGCTGCTACTACTACTACTACTACTACTACTATTGCTGTTGCTGCTGCTACTGCTACTGCTGCTGCTACTGCTACGGCTGCTGCTGCTGCTGCTGCTGCTACTGGTGGTGCTGCTGCTGCTGCTGCTGTACTGCTGCTGCTGCTGCTCCTACTGATCCTGCTGTTGCTCCTGTTACTGCTGCTGCTGCTACTGTTACTGCTGCTGCTGCTACTACTACTACTACTACTACTACTACTACTACTAC
>NW_014579114.1:13215-15715 GCF_000485595.1 Priapulus caudatus
AGAGAGAGAGAGAGAGAGAGAGAGAGGCGGAGGAGAGGCGAACATATGAGAGAGAAAGGAGAGAGAGAGAGAGAGAGAGAGAGAGAGAGAGAGAGAGAGGCAGAGTAGGGGCGAACGTATGAGAGAGAGAGAGAAAACAAGAGTGGAAGAAGCGAGGGTGAGATGACGAAAGAGGACGGCGATATCAGGCAAGAGAGGAAGAGGGAGAAAAGAAGACAATTCGATTAAAAAAGGTTAAGAAGATACGACGAAGGAAGTAGAACATGACACATCATCCTGGGAGGCACAGCAGGCGCTTACAAACTGATTATAAAGCTCGGCATCATTTAACTAACCGATGGATATAATTGCAACGATGAATGACACCATAAGCAATAAATAGGAATCTATTCATTATTAATGACACATTATTAAACATGAAGCAGTAAAAGTCGTCACCCACTCGCCTGCCCTGCGGTGCCGCTCCTCTCAGTATCAGAGCTAGGCATGTGGAAGCATTCGCAGCAGGGACAGAGCGCCGACGCTCAGGCGATGCGTTCTATACACTACGCTAGCGTGCACATACTTGTATCGTCTGCTTCGAGTACTTCCTCTCGATAGTGTGTTCTCAAGTTGTTTCTTCTATTTGGCCGTCTCGTCGTGGTTGTTTTCGTATCTCTCTCTCTTTCCCTCTGTTTCTTAACCACTTCTCTCTCTCTCTCTNTCTTTCTCTCTCTCTCTCTCTCTATCTCTCTCTCTCCCCTCCTCTTTCCTTCTTCTGTGTGGCTTTTTTTAAATACCTTCTCCTGCGTGGCTTCCTTTAAATACCTTCTCATGCGTGGCTTCCTTTAAATACCTTCTCATGCTTGGCTTCCTTTAAATACCTTCTCCTGCGTGGCTGCCTTTAAATACCTTCTCCTCCGTGATTTACTTTAAATACCTTCTCCTCCGTGATTTACTTTAAATATCTTCTCCTCTGTGATTTACTTTAAATACCTTCTCCTCCGTGATTTACTTTAAATATCTTCTCCTGCGTGGCTTCCTTTAAATACCTTCTCCTCCGTGATTTACTTTAAATATCTTCTCCTCCGTGATTTACTTTAAATATCTTCTCCTCCGTGATTTACTTTAAATACCTTCTCCTCCGTGATTTACTTTAAATACCTTCTCCTGCGTGGCTTCCTTTACAGACCTTCTCCTGCGTGGCTTCCTTTAAATACCTTCTCCTGCGTGGCTTCTTTAAATACCTTCTACTGCGTGGCTTCCTTTAAATACCTTCTCCTGCGGGGCTTCCTTTAAATACCTTCACATGCGTGGCTTCCTTTAAATACCTTCTCCTGCGTGGCTTCCTTTACAGACCTTCTCCTGCGCGGCTTCCTTTAAATACCTTCTCCTGCGTGGCTTCCTTTAAAGACCTCCTCCTGCGTGGCTTACTTTAAATATCTCCTGCGTGGCTTACTTTAAATACCTTCTCCTGCGTGGCTTCCTTTAAATACCTTCTCCTGCGTGGCTTCCTTTAAACAGCTTTTCCTGCGTGGCTTACTTTAAATACCTTTTACTGCGTGGCTTCCTTTAAATACCTTCTCCTGCGTGGCTTCCTTTAAATACCTTCTCCTGCGCGGCTTCCTTTACAGACCTTCTCCTGCGTGGCTTTCTCCCACACTGCCAGCCTCTCATTAATCACACATTCATCGCTGCAGTAGTGATGGATTGCGCGCTTGTACGTGCTGGAACAAAGTCCACGCTTACGGCGGCAGCAGCAGCAGACACGTTAGTAGGTAAACGTACGGGATCAGCGGCAAGGCACTAGCGTAACGAACGAGCAGCGCGGCGAATGCAGCAGTAGCAGCATCAGCGGCGCAGCAGCTGCATCAGGGCAGGGCAGAACAGCCGAGAGAGACGGCAGAGAAGTAAGTTGCAGAGCAGCAGCAGCAGGGCAGGTGTCTTAGCAGAGTTAGTGTAGTAGTATAAGAGTAGCTTAGTAGATAGTAGTAGTAAGTAGTTAGTAGGATAGTGGTAGCAATGTAGTAGTAGTAGTCCAGTAGTATCTGCTATAGTATGTAGCAGCAGCAGCAGCGGCACGCAGCAGACGGCAGGAAACCGCAAGCAGCCAGCAACAGCACTAGTAGTCTCTCTCTCTCTCTTTCTCTCTTTTCTGTCTTTCTCTCTTTCTCTCTCTCTCTCTCTCGCTTTCTCTCTGCTCTACTCGATCTCTCTCTCTCTTCTCTCTCTCTCTCTCTCTCTCTCTCTTATCTCGCTCTCTCTTCTCTCTTTCCTCTATTGTGCTATCACTCTCTCTTTCTCGTCTTCTTCTCGATCGCTTCTCCCTTCCCATTCTCCCCAGCCTGCACTCACTCGTTTCATCTTCTCTCTCTTTCCTCTCTCTTCTCATCATCGATCTACCCAGTCCATCTCTCCACTCACTCATGATCTCGTTCCCTAATGAGCGTTCGGACTTCACACACGCGTTTTCTAGCCTTTTGTGCAGCTGGGTACCGATATAATATATATACATTTACAT
>NW_014579114.1:18215-28913 GCF_000485595.1 Priapulus caudatus
GTTGCTGCTGGGGCTATCGTTGCCGTTGCTTTTATTGTTATTATTATATTTTTTTTTTTTTTTTATTATTATTATTATTATTACTGTTATTACTGTTGCTCATATTGCTGTTGCATTCGTCTTAGTCGTCATCGTTGTAGTTACTGTTGTTTATTCAATCTTTCTGTAATCTCTGTTACGATAGTTTATGATATTGCTGTTCATGTGCTGCTACTGTTGTTGCTGCTGCTGCTGCTGCTGCTGTACATGTGGTGGAGGTGGTGGTGGTGGTGGTGGTGATGTGGTGGTGGTGGTGTAGTAGTGGTGGTGTCTGCTGCTGCTACTGTTGCTGCTGCTGCTGCTGCTGCTGCTGCTGTACATGTGGTGGAGGTGGTGGAGGTGGTGCGTGGTGGTGGAGGTGGTGGTAGTAGGGTGGTGCTGCTGCTGCTACTGGGCTGCTGCTGCTGTACATGGTGGTGGAGGTGGTGGTGGGTGGTTGGTGGTGGTGGAGGTGGTGTAAGTAGTGGTGGTGCTGCTGCTGCTACTGTTGCCTGCTGCTGCTGCTGCTGCTGCCTGGACATGTGGTGGAGGTGGTGGAGGTGGTGGTGGGGGTGGAGTCGGTGGTAGTAGTGGTGGTGCTGCTGCTGCTACTGTTGCTGCTGCTGCTGTACATGTGGTGGAGGTGGTGGTGGTGGTGGTGGTGGTGGTGGTGGTGGTATAGTGTGGCTGCTGCTGCGTTGCTACTGTTGCTGCTGCTGCTGTACATGTGGTGAGAGGTGGTGGTGGTGGTGGGGTGGTGGAGGTGGTGGTAGTAGTGGTGGTGGCTGCTGCTGCTACTGTTGCTGCTGCTGCTGCTACATGTGGTGGAGGTGGCTGGTGGTGGTGGTGGTGTGGTGGTGGTGGTAGTAGTGCGGTGGTGCTGGCTGCTGCCTACTGTTGCTGCTGCTTGCTTTGCTGCCTGCTGCTTGACTGCTGCTTCATGGGTGGTGGTGGTGTGATGGTGGTGGTGGTGGTGGTGGTAGTAGTGGTGCTGCTGCTGCTGGCTACTCTGCCCTGCTGCTTGCTGCTGCTGTGTGGTGGTGGTGGTTAGTGGTGGTGGTGGTTGGTGGTACGTGGTGGTGGCGTGGTGCTGCTGCTGCTGCTGCTGCTGCTCGCTGCTGCTACTACACTGCTGCTACTGTTGCCTTGCTGCTTGCTGCTGCTGCGGGTGGTGGTGGCGGCGGTGGTGGTGGTAATCTACAATTGCTCTTAATTTGCCGCTACTGCTGGTTCAAGCTTGGCTAAGCAGCAATGTCCGCATGCTGGTATATTATTATTAGAGCTATGTGATCAAGTACAGTACATACATCCTGTATCATTAGGAGCCTCTTCCACTTTCCTCCCCAGAATTCGTATGCAACTGCATATATATACATACATATATATATATACTATAATATATATAATATATATATATATATATATATATATATATATATATATATAATATATATATATAGAGGTTACATAGTAGGAATCGAACTTTTTACGTAACAGTCCCGGTTTTAAAGATTTGTGTATTCCGATATTACTGACAACATATACATCAGAAATCCGGTCACGGCTGCTTAAGATGGCGTACACTCTCCACCGTGTTTTCCTATCTTTTCTATATATATATATCCGTGTCTTCCTATCTTTTGTATTTATCCGTGTCTTTCCTATCTTTTTTATTTATCTGTTTTTTCTATCTTTTCTATCTATCCGTGGTTATTCTATCTTTCTATTTATCCGTGGTTATCTTATCTTTTTTGTTTATCCGTGTTTTTCCTATCTTTTTATGTAGACTGTTTATCCTATCTTTTTTATTTGATCCGTGTTATCTATCTTTTTTATCTATCCGTGTTTATCCTATCTTTTTATTTATCCGTGTTTATCCTATCTTTTTTATTTATCCGCTGTTTATCCTATCTTTTTTACTTATCGTGTTTTCCTATCTTTTCTATCTATCCGTGTTTATCCTATCTTTTTTATTTATCCGTGCTTATCCTATCTTTTTTACTTATCCGTGTTTTTCCTATCTTTTCTATCTATCCGTGTTTATCCTATCTTTTTATCTATCCGTGTTATCCTATCTTTTTTACTTATCCGTGTTTTTCCTATCTTTTCTATCTATCCGTGTTTATCCTATCTTTTTTTATTATCCGTGTTTATCTTTGTTTTTTTTTATTTATCTTGTGTTTTTTCATCTTTTCTATCTATCCGTGTTTATCCTATTCCTTTTTATTTATCGTGTTTTTCCTATCTTTTCTATCTATTCGTGTTTATCCTATCTTTTTTATTTATCTGTGTTTTTTCTATCTTTTCTATCTATCTCGTGTTTATCCTATCTTTTTTTTTATCCGTGTTTTTCCTATCTCTTTCATCATCCGTGTTGTTCGGTGCTCTTGACCTAACACCACCCGTCTTCTCCCTTTCTCTCTCGTGCGCAAATACACTTCTCATCGCCCATCGCAACGTCTACGCGCAATCTACGGCGCCACCAGATGGCGTTGGATGATCGCCGGCTGCTGGCTGCTGCCGTACCTGCGCGCTGCTGCCTGCGCTGCTGACGGGAAAGTTTCGACTATAGCAGCAGCGTTTTCCTCTGTGGTCATCGAGCACGGGGAGGAAGGCGGCAGGTGAGTGGCGTGCGTGATTGCGTGCGTGCGTGCGTCGCGTGCGTGCGTGCGTAGCTCGTGCGTGCGTGCGTGAGTGTGTGCGTGCGGCGTGCTCGTGCGTGCGTGCGTGCGTGCGTACGTGCATGCGTGGCGTGCGGCGTGCGTGCGTACATGCGTGCGTGGCGTGCGTGCGTGCGCGTCATATATATATATAATAATATATATATATATAGATCAGTGTATATATGCCTTATATGTACACGCTTCCTTTATCGTGAGTTCGGGGTGGCGAGAGATAGGTCGAGTGAGTGAGAGAGAGAAGAGAGAGAGACGAGAGCGAGTGAGAGAGAGACGTGAGAGAGAGAGTGAGAGAGAGAAGAGAGAGTGAGAGAGAGAGAAAGAGAATGAGAGAGAGAGAGAGAGAGAGAAAGTGAGAGAGAGAGAGAGAGACAGAGTTTAAAGAAATAATATAGATTAATGAATTATATTTAATTATATTAAGAATTTATTTCATATTTCATATTCATATTATGGACATTGTATATATATCATGTAATAACAAATAGACCGCAATCCCTCTATATAACGGCACATTTAACATCTTCTAATACCACTCACACGAGACGTGTGGTGCTGAGCGCGGTCGCTACAGCAGCGACCCTCCTACCAGCGCCCTCATCGCTTGCTAAGCAGCGCTCTAACCTTTGTGCCGCCTACTCGGCTAGCGCTTCGCGTGGTAAGCAGCGCCCTCTATCGCGCGTTGCTAAGCAAATCGTCGTTGCTAAACAGCGCCCTCTATCGTCGTTGCTAAGCAGCGCCCTCTATCGTCGTCGCTAAGCAGCGCGCTCTATCGTCGTCGCTAAGCAGCGCCCTCTATTGTCGTCGCTAAGCAGCGCCATCTATCATTGTTGTGCGCAGGTACTACCGGTCTCTCTACCTGCCCACGTTCGGCGTCACCTTCGTCGTCGTCGCCGCGATGTACGGCCGCATCCTGTGCATCTTCCGGCGACACCAGCGCCGCCGCCGCCGCCGCCGTCGGCTCCGCAGCCCGACGTCGCCGACCGGCAGGGGGCGCCAGCGCGTCGACACGCGCCTCACCTACACGGTGCTGGCGATCTGCGTCGCTCTCGTCGTCTGCTTCCTGCCGACGGCGCTCGTGCACGTCGTCTTCCTGCGGGTGGCGCCACCGGCGGCGCACGTCGTCGCCGAGGCGGCGGCGTGGGCGTCGCACGTCGTCAACCCGCTGCTGTACGCGGCCGTGAACCGACGCTACCGCGCCGCCTACGTCTCGCTCATCATGCGCGACCTGCTGCGCCGCCCCCAGCGCCGCTTGCCGGCAGCAGCCGACGCCCCCTGGCGGCTCTCCACCTTCGAGCTGCTCGAGGGCACGTCGACGCCGCGCGCAGTCGGCCACCAGGGGGCGCCGCCGCCGCAGTTCTTCTTCCCGCCCGAGGAGTCACCGCCGCCCGACGTGCTGCGCCGCCGCCGCCACGAGCGCAGCGTAGAGTTTCAGCTGGACGAACTGGACGCAAGGGGGCGCCGCACGAAGACATCGTCGGACGAGTCGGAGCCACTGAGTCCACTGAAGCCAAAGCTGGCCTCCGGTCTGGCCGTGACCTCGGCCCTTGGTGTGACCTCTGAAATAGCCATGACTGCTGGTCTGGGTGTGACCTTTGACCTTGGTGCGACCTCTGGAATAGACATGACCTCTGGTCTAGCTGTGACCTGGGATCTTGGTGCGACCTCTGGAATAGACATGACCTCTGGTCTAGCTGTGACCTGGGATCTTGGTGCGACCTCTGGAATAGACATGACCTCTGGTCTAGATGTGAACTCTGTACCTCATGACTTGTGGACATCTTGGAAATAGACATAACACTCCTGGGTCTAGCTGTGACCTCTGACCTGGGTTTGACCTCTGGTCTAGATGTGACCTCTGACGTGGGTGTGACCTCTGGAATAGACATGATCTCTGGAATAGACATGACCTCTGGAATAGACGTGCCCCTCCTATCCGACCTCTTGGAAATATTGACCGTGACCTCTGATCTGACCTCTGAAATAGACGTGACCTCTGGCCTGACCTCTGGAATAGACGTGACCTCTGATCTGACCTCTGAAATAGACGTGACCTCTGGCCTGACCTCTGGAATAGATGTGACCTCTGGTATAGGTCTGTCTGAAGCAGTGATTAGGGAGCTGGATAGATAGCTGTGCCGGTAGAGCGCGCCACTGACCATGCACGCGAAGGAGGAGGGATAAATCAGGGCTACATAGCTGTAGGCTTACTACCAGATAGTCCGTATAGATATTCCGTATAGTAGCAGTAGTAAGTAACCCGACCCCCGGGTTGTAAAGATGTGGGGTCGTCCGTCGGGCGCACACACGCGCGCCTGCATCCACAAACTACGGGCATGGGCTTGTAACACCACACCACACACACCGTTCAGTTATTTTCAGTTTATCATTCTTATATTCAGTCGTTGAACTTCTCTCTCACACGTGTCCTTGACTCTTCTAACTCCCTCAGCCGTCTTTTTCATATATCATATACCGAGGGGTTATTCCGAGGAGAGTTATACTGGGGAGATGTCCATGATTGAGATTGCAATAGACAAGCAGCTATGCGGACCTGTATTTGATTCATGATTATATTAAACATGTAATAATAATAAAAACGCTCTACGTTCTGCGAGTACTTTTTTTCCAAAGCTGCTTAAATTAATGTAATTAATTAATTAATTAATTAGACTAATGTTAAGGCTAATGTTAAGGCTATAATGTTAAGACTAATGTTAAGACTAATGTTAAGACTATGTTAAGACAGATTTTGTTTCTGACAACGACCCCAAGATCTTTAGCAGATTCGGTTGCTTTCTCACAAGCATGCTCATATGTTAGTGCGCAAACTCAAGTCATTTTGTCGTCTGCAATCGGATTCGGTTGCTTTCTTACAAGCGTGCTTATATGTTAGTGCGCAAACTCACGAGTTATTTTGTCGTCTGCAATCGAAACCACGTGATCATGCGGCACACTCTAATTGGTCAGTCGCCATTGATGTTCATATGCAGTGAACGTGAATAATATAATAGATATACAATATAATACCTATATACAATATAATAGCTATATACAATATAATAGGTATATAATGTCAAATGTAGGGTATAGGTTTCCTCTAGGAAATGACTTGGTGCACTAAATTAGAATTTTTCCTTAGTTCGTAATACCAGTTTACTATATCAAAACATTATCTGAATGTACATACTTTACGCTTCTGAAAGGTTTTACCCCCTTGAACCTAAAAAACTTTAGTAGATTAGAATAATCTGGAGCAAGCTTATTTCGTTGAGAGATCACCAGCATTAGATGTGAACAGCTTGTCATTAAACCCAGGATGTGTGAAGAGACATACATGATTGGTCAACGCGAAGTAACTCAACCTAAAGCAATAAATAAGCCCATGCAGTACACTGCATGCGATTAAGAAGTTGTTCACAAGGCCAATGCACACGCGTGTTGTGCGTGTTTTGCGTGCGTGCGTCGCTTGTGTGTGGTTGTGTGTGTGTGTCGTTGTGTGTGTTGTGTTGTGTGTTTGGTGTGTGTGTGTGTATTGTTAATGTATGTATGTGCACCGTGTATGTGTGATTGTGTGCTGTGTTGTTGCGTGGTGTGTTGTGTGTGTGTGTGATGTAGTGTGTGTGTTGGTCGTGTGTATAGTATGTATCTGCTACGTGGTAATCGTTGTGTGTGTGTGTGTGTGTGTGTGTGTGTGTGTGTGTGTGTGTGTTGTGTTGTGTGTGTTATTATGTATTGCACACGTGTTTGTCGTGTGTGTGTGTGTGTGTGTGTGTGTGTGGTGTGTGTGTATTCGTGTGCGTGTGTGTACGTGTGTGAGTGTCCGTATGTGTGCGTGTGTGTTGTGCCCGTGCTGTGTGTGCTGTGTTGTGGTGTGTGTGTGACTTGGTGTGTGTGTGTGTGTCTGTGTGTGTCTGTGAATGTGTGTACGTGCTGTGTGCTGTGTGTGTGTCGTGCGTGTGTGTGTGTGTGGGTGCTGTGTGTGTGTGTGTGTGTGTGTGTGTGTTGATGTGTGTGTGTAAGGTGTGTGTGTGGTATATAGACTCAGTAAGGGATATCGTAAATAACATCGCGGGTGAAGATACATTATAGCGCCAGTAACAAGAAAGCAATGATGCATGACAACGAAACAGCTATACAATTATCGAATTAATACATAAAATTATTCAATACATTAACACATCTTTCCTCAAACATTCTTCACCGATTCTTCGAATTCTCAATCGTTTCCAACAATCACTGATTAGTTCATTTATTAATTAGAAACGTTAATTAATTAATTAATTGCGCTAAGAACATATCACAGTTATGATTACCATAATTACCAGTAACAACAATGTATTGTCCTCCTAAAAAATCGCACCGTATTTGTAGTTGAGCAAAAAATTCAGGTGCATGGTGACTTCACACGCACTGATGTGTACCTACAAGGTATATATATATATATCATGTTGAACTGTAATATATATAATATATATATATATATTATAATATGTATATATATATATTATATAATTATATGTATAGTATATAATATTGTATATATAAGTGGGGGACTAAGGATGCACATACTCTATACGATATATAGTTGGTTGTTACTCCCCCTCGTTGGTTATTCCGTTAGCTAACGATGTCTAGATATTTAAACGTGTTGCTGAGTGTGTGTGTGTGGTGTGTGTGTGTGTGTGTGTGTGTGTGTTTGTGTGTGGGTGTGTGTGTTTGTGTGTGTACCTCAGGGGTTACTGCCCTCCTTGCCCGCGTCTAACGTAATACAACGAATCCAGCCCCTCCCCCTGTAAGCTGCGGAACACCGCCTCGTAAAGCTCGCAGCTTAATTACTCTTAAGTATTAATTAATTATTTAATTAATTAGTAATTCTTAATACTTCTTAGTAAAGCTCTCTTGGTAGTGGATCGACAGATGCGAGAGCGGCGACGATGACGCATGCGCAGTCTCGTGTCCAGTCACCAAGTCTTTCTCTTTCCCTTTGTCCTATTCAGCATCATTGCTGCACATGCTGAGCGATCTGTGTACACACCACACTAATATATCAGCTAACATAAATAAATTGGCATATATATATCATATACATGATATATTATATTATGATATTATCAGGAGTGAATAATTATAGATTATTAATAATAAATAATAAATTGTAAATAAATAAATAAATAAATTATAATAATTAAATCTATTATTTTCACTCTCCTGATTTATTATATATATATCATATAATTATACTTATATAATATATATTATATATTATATATATATATATATATCTGCATTGGTAAGGATAGGAAGGGGTGTCTAATTGCAGAAAGGGAGGTAGTAGTTTTAATCTTGCCCCAGAGGGCGGTGGGAGTGGTGAGTATGTGTGTGTTTTCATTGCCACTGGAGAAGTACGGTGCAAGAAGTTTTTCATTTCTCAGTTCATTTCTCAGATATAGTTTTTCATTTCTCAGATTCTTAAATCAAACAACTAAAATCATGGCGATAATATAATCACGAATCGCGTATAGTTGCATCACAATGAATTTCTTCTCTTTAGAGAAACTGTTTTCACAGGAATTTGCTTTAACAGGAATCAAACAAACCGACCACTGTATATAGGCCTACGTCACAGCGGCCATATTGCACATTACATGACGTGTTACATCCGGGAACGCACGCGTCCCACAGTACGGGTTGTTAGGCAGCTGCGCTGCTGCTGCTACAATATCTATCATAAAAAGGCAGTGATCGTCGGCAGACACCGAGGCGCCACCTTGCGGTACAAAAACTACGCAAGCGTTAGCCCCCAAGCGGACAACCCCAGCGCCCTGTTGCGGCAAACTGCAGCCCCTTTCTATGGAGAAATTTTTGCTATGTGAGATGAGCAGAGCGCTGAAGCTGGTGACGCTGCTGTCGCCATGGTTACGGGCGCCATGTTAGAGGAGAACGAGCCGTTAGGAAGATGTGAGCAGACGAATTATTTGCTATTATGCTGAATCTACTGAATCCGCTGCTGCCGACTACACATAGAACCTGCGAACGTGTGCACCAGAACGAGGCTCTGTATATACGGGCGCCATCATTACGTACGACCTTCAAAGGGTTATGCGGGTTTACGCAACATTGTCAACAGCGCGTTCGTCTAAGTTAGGTTGTTATTGTTGCCGATAGATGGCGGCGCGAGCGACATGAATGACTCGTGGCCTACCCGTTACTGTGCGTGCGTGGCCAGCTGACTAGCTAGTAGCTAGACTGAGTTGCCTTTGCTGGACCTGTGGATGGCAAGGCAAACGCTGATGGTCAATTGTTAACAAGTTCCTAGTATTTTTTTCCTCATCGATGAGGGTGTGGTGGGTGTTATACGTTAGGCAGGATGTATGCATGTCAGGTCGCATGCGTTGGTTTCCAATGTTTAAAACGAGTACAACAGAGACGGAATGAGAGAGTGTGTACTAGGGTGTGAAAAAGAAATAGAGACGAACAGGAATAGCTAGATGTAAGCAGAGTGAGAGAGAGGGAGAGAGGGAGAAAGGGAGAGAGAAAGAGGAGAAAGACGGAATGAGGGAGAGAGAAAATATAAAGCAAGAGATAGAACGAGAAAAGAGAGAGAGAGAGTGAGACGAAGAGAAAGAGAGGGGACAGAGGAGGAGGTAAAAGCAGAGGAAGAGGTAAAGATGGAGAGAGCGAGGAAGAGGGAGAGGCAAGGGCAGAGGCAAAGAGACAGAGAGGGCGTGGGAGGAGAGAGAGAAACGGGGAGGGAGAAACAGGAAGAAAGAAACATGGAGTGAGAGAGAACGAGAGAGAGAGAAGGAGAGAGAGAGAAAGCAAGACAGAGAGAGAGAGAGAGACACACACACACACACACAGAGAAAGAGACAGAGAGAGAGAGAGAGAGAAAGAGAGAGAGAGAGAGAGAGAGAGAGACGAGACAGAAGAGAGAGAGAGAAGAGAGAGAGAGAGAGAGAGAGAGAGAGAGAGAGAGAGAGAGAGAGGAGTGTGTGTGTGTGTGTGTGTGTGTGTGTTTGGTGTGTGTGTGTGTGTGTGTGCTGTGTGTGTGTGAGAGAGAGAGAGAGGAGAGAGAAGAGAGAGAACAGAGAGACAGAGAGAGAGCGTGTGTGTTGTGTGTGTGTGTGAGAGAGAGACACGAGAGAGCTAGACTAAAGTACAGCCATGTAACGTAAAGACAGTAGGGCGCTCTTTCTCCCCCTGGTGGTGCCGGCGTCTACGTTTCGGCGCTGGTCGCATCTTTGACGAGTGAGACGGCGGTCGGTGAGCAGCACGTAGTGTCCGATCGTCTGCGAGCGGTGGAGCTGTTCCATCATCGGCTTACACGGCGTTTCCACCCGCTGTAGACGATAGCCGCTAGAGGTAATCAACGATGATGCGACACCACATCCCACACACATAATGGTTCGCACACACACATACGGGACGCATATACACACATACAGGTACGCATACACACATACAGTACACATACACACATACAGGTACGCATACACACATAGCAGGTACCATGTACACATACATGTAGCGCATACACACTAACAGTACGCATATATACACATCACCGGTACGTGTACACAACATACAGGTACGTAACACAATACAACCAAGTACAGGTACGAATATACACACATATCAGGTACGCATGACACACATACACGGTACGCATATACACACATACAGCGTCCATATACACCACATACAGGACGGATACACACATACAGGTACGCATACATACATACAGGTAGCGCATAATACACAGCATACAGGTACTCATATACACACATAGCAGGTACGCATACATAGCATCCAGGTACGCCTACACACATACAAGTCACGCATACACACATAGGCAGGTACGTCATTACACACATAAGGTACACATATACACACATACAGGTACGCATATACATACATACAGGTTACGCAATATACACAGCATACAGGTAGCGCATCAGCACACATACAGGTACGCCTACACCACATACGGTACGCATAA
>NW_014579114.1:31848-36848 GCF_000485595.1 Priapulus caudatus
TCAGGTCGCATATAACTACATACAGTACGCAATATCACACATTGTACATGGAGATGATACAAGCACTAATACTCGCGGCTACACACACGCACACCAAACACATGAAGAAAGAAAGAGAGAGAGAAGAGAGAGCAGATGCACGAGAAATGAGAGAAGTGAGATGACGGGTAGTGTAGGTGTCATGGTGTCTGCGAAGTCGCTTACTGTCCGAATGCATCGAATTCACGGCGTTTCCACTCTTGGTAGGTAGAATACAGCGGTACGCATACGACAACACTGTAGACGCGCGCTACAGAGGTGATCAACGATGATACGACTGACCGCACTGCACGCATTCTGCACGCACTGTGGGTCACGCAACGCAGACGCATGCACGCAACCGTGGCACCACAGTCTGCCAGCACACTCCAGAGAGAGCAGATAGAGATGTGAGATGAAGAGAAATAGAGAGCGAGAGGGGAAATGAGGTAGAGACCAGAAAAAGAAGAGAGAGACAGAGACAGAGATAAGAGAAGGTAGATAATAGGGAGAGAAGAGAGAGAGACAGAGACAGAGAGATGAGAGAAGGGTAGATAGATTAGGAAACGAGAGATTGAGCAGAAGAGAGTAGACGCGAAAGTGAAAGAGGCAGAAAGAAAGAGATGAGAGAGAAAACTAGAGAGAGTAAGAGAGAGAGAAGAGAGGAGAGAGAGAGAGAGAGAGAGAGAGGAAGAGAGAGAGAGAGAGAAAGGGAGAAAGAGAGAGAGAGAAGACGAGAGAGAGAGAGAGAAATAGAGAGAAAGGAAATACCTTTCGTTCCTTGGCAGTAGTCACTGCGGCTGTCGATGTCAGGGCGGCCATGTCACGGTCCCATCGCCACGCTCTGCACAGAGAAACACGAAATTACTAAAACATAATATATTATTAGTAAATGGACATATATATATATATATATATAAAATATAATACATGTGTGTGTGTGGTGTGTGTGGTGTGCTGTGTGTGGGCGTGTGCGTGTGCGTGTACGTGTGCTGTGCGTGTGCGGTGCGTGTGGCGTGTGCGGGGTGCGTGGTGTGTACGTGGGTGCGTGGTGCGTCGTGCGTGTGCGGGTTTGTGTGTGGTGTGTGGTGTGTGTGTGTGTGTGTGCGTTGTGTGGTGTGGATGTGTGTGGTGTGTGTTGTGTGTGGTGTCGGCGTGTACGGCTGCGTGTTCGGTGCGTGTGCGGTGTTGCATGTGCGTCGTGTGTGTGTGCGTGTGCGTGTGCCGTTGCGTGCTGTGGTGTGTGTGTGCTGTGCGTGTGGGCGGTAGGTGCGCGTGCGCGTGGCGTGCGTGTAGTGTTGTGTGTGTGTGTGTGTGTGTTGTGGGTGGTGGTGTGTGTGTGTGTCTTGTGATGTCTATCCATATAAATATGTGAATCAAATACGAAATTGATCACGCATTGGCTCTCATCGAAAAACAAACATCTCACAGTAAACCCCTGATAGAGCAAGGATAGAATGGCGCCACTGGTGAATACTTTACTGACAACCGAGCGGGACAATTTGTAAACCTCTCTAGTGAGCGGTTGTCATCTCAGCGGTCGTGAGCCAACTCTAATTTGCCCTGACATGCGCACAGTCAGCTCTATGGCGACGACCTGCAGCGACAGGCGCGTCGGCCGTGTGAGAGAGAGAGCAATAGGCATTCTGTTATTGTCTATGGCGAACTAACTGACGCTCCATCTTTCCTTCGCGTCTCTCGTCCGCTCTATCTCCTTTCTTCCTCTCTCTCTCTCTCTCTCTCTCTGCTCTCTCTCTCTCCTCTCTCATCTCCCTCTCTTTCTCTCTCTCGCTCTCTCTTGCTCTTCTCTCTCTCTCTCTCTCTCTCTTTCTTTCCCCTCTCTTCGCTGCTCTCCTCTCTCTTCGTTTCTCTCCTCTCTTTCTGCTCGCCTCTCTCTCTCTACTCTCTCACATCGTCTCCCTCTTCTCTCTTCCTCCTCTTCTCTCTCTCGCTCGCTACGTCTTTCTCTCTCGTCGCTTGCTTCTCTCGTCCCTCCTCCGTCCCATCCTCACGCCTCTCTTTCTCTCTCTATCTAGCTTGTCTCTAACTATATCTTATCAGACATAATCTATTACGTTTTATCTTCGTATGTCTCTGTCTTCGTTCTGCAATCCTCGTATGAATTAACTAGATCCCAATATATTGGTTCCCTCTAATCTTAACGCAATCGCCTCTTCAAACTTTAACCAAAAACCGATTCATTTACTCTTACGTCGAAGCTGCCGATGGCAAACACAGTACCCAGCTTAGATAAACATTCCCCCCTTTCCCCAGCCCAGACGGCAGCTTACTTCTCCCTCAACACTGATCTTGCCTGGCCATAAAAACTTAACGCGCGCGTCTACCAGGGGAGCGCCTAACTCCTCGTCTAACACGATGCCCCCATGACCATAAACTTCGTAAATACATCCGCCAGATGGCGCTTTACGTCCTCCCTCACACACACATCCTTGCCGGACTATAACACTCTGTAAACATCCGCTAGATAGAGCCACTTACCCGTACTCGACGTGGTTTCGATGACATATCAGCGCCTCCTCGCCGCCCAGCCGCCACATCGAGACGTGGTCCTCCTGTCCGCCACTCGTCGTCAGAGAGTTCGATCGAGTCGACGGCGATACACAGGCCGTTGTTCTCCGAACTGTTCCGACGTAATCAACAACACCGCCGTTGTTGTTGTTGTTGTTGGTTTACCGGCGCGTCACGTGAGAAACGCGTCGTTCGACATTCATCGAACAAACGTCACCGAGTGTTTTGTTTGTTGTTGTTGTTGTTTGTTGGCTTAGTTGTTGTTGTTGACACCAGCACATTATGCATTAATGCGCCGCTAACCAGCAGATGGGATCGTTGTCGGTGATTGTCGCAATACGCGTTGCCTACGGTTACAGTGTGAATCTACCGGATGTTACGTATACGGCGTTGCTACGGTTACATGTGGCTTATTATCACCGGTGATTGTTACGCATACGCGTTGCCTAACTGTACATGTGTGATTATACCGAGATTGTTACGATACGCGTTACTACGGTTACAGTGTGATTATCACCGTGATTGTTACGATACGCGTTACCATGGTTACGATATGATTGTCACCGTGATTGTTACGATGTGCGTTGCCATGGTTACGGCTAAAAGAGGAAGCTTACCGAGCGATGCTGCCGTGCAGTGTGCAACCATGAAGCCATTATGAAGCCCTCCGTTCTTCACAAGGAATCCCGGAAGCTCACTGTACGCTAGAAAACACGAGCACGCACGCACGCACGCAGAGACAACCGTCAGCTTGCCACTGTCACCACGTAACTAACACATAACTCACGTACGGGGCATGCGGAAAGATTTTTATAATTGTTATAATAATAATAACAATAACAAAATTATTAATAATAATTAAGATTGTAATATTATAATAGATAATATTAATATTAGGAATAATAAAGAATAATCATCATAATCAGCATTTTAATCACAATCTGAATTATCGGCAACGTGGACCAGCATCATTGCCATCATCATAATAATCGCCATCGTCATCGTCACCATCATCACCACCGCCATTATCATCATTGCCATCATCATCATCATCGCCATCATCTTCATTAACATTGTTATCCTTCTCACAGTTAGCATATGCGCGTGAGAGCGTGAGAGCGTGAGAGCGTGAGAGCGTGAGAGCGTGAGAGCGTGAGAGCGTGAGAGCGTGAGAGCGTAAACCTTACCGGAGTTGACGAGTCGTTCTATACGTCTCTCGCTCATGTTTGCTATCTCATGTATGCCGATGGCGAGGTAATCGAGCGCCTGCGAAAGGCCAAAGGTCAGCGGTCAAAGGTCACGATGATGACAAATTCGTACCTTGTCGTATCTCGCCAACATACAAGCTTAGCGATTGTTCGTCGATCTATCGGTGAAACCTTGTGAGGTGAAGTCTTGAGGTTTTGTTGGGGTGATGTTATTATTTTTGTTTATTTCGTCCCCGCTCCCCTCTGTTCTGCTCTTTGTTTTACCTTGGCTGGATACTCTCCGTGGAAGTTGCCGCCAGATATGATCTCTCCACGGTCAGCAAACACCATCTAGCGGCCAGTTAAGAAAGCTTACACTTAATGGTATAGTATACATAATAATGTTATATTTATTTGTGTGTGTGCTTACGTGCATACAAGCGGGCGTGTGTGCGCACGTGTGTGTGTGTGCGCGCGCGCGCGCGTGTGTGTGTGTGTGTGTGTATGTGTGTGTGTGTGTGTGTGTGTGTGTGTGTGTGTGTGTGTACGTGCGTACGTGCGTGCGTGTTGGCGTGCTTACGTGTGTGCGTGCGTGCGTGTATGTGTGTGTGCGTGTGTTGTGTGGCGTGATGCATGCATGTGTGCGTACATGTGTGGCCGTACATGCGCCCGCGTACAAGCGTGCGTGTGGGTGCGTGCGTGCGTGCGTGCGTGAATGCGTGCGTGCGTGCGTACATGCGTGCGTGCGTGCGTGCGTGCGTGCGTGCTGCAGTGAAGGATACGGGGTTGTCCGTAGCGCTGTTGATCTCCGTCGTAATGATACCGCGCACGAAGTCTACGGTATCGTTGACGATGCCGTGAACCTGAGGTACGCAGCGCAGCGTGTACGCGTCCTGCACGCGGTTACAGAACCGATGATCGTCTGCAACGTACGTCATGGTTATATATATAACACACGTAGATTAGATTAGAGAGAGAGGGAGAGAGAGGGAGAGAGAGAGAGAGAGAGAGAGAGAGAGAGAGAGAGAGAGAGAGAGAGAGGAGAGAGAAGAGAACATGAGAGAGAGAAGAGATGGAGAAAGAGTAGAGAGAAAGAGAGAGAGAGAGAGAGAGAGAGGGAGAAGAGAGGAGAGAGAGGGAAGAGAGAGAAGAGAAGACGAGAGATGATGAGGGGAGAAAAAAGAAGAGAGAGAGAGAGAGAGAGAAAAGAGAGGAGAGAAGAGAGGGAGAGAGAGGAGAGAGTAAGTAGAAGAGAGAGAGAGAGAG
>NW_014579114.1:39451-42863 GCF_000485595.1 Priapulus caudatus
TACTACTACTACTACTACTACTACTACTACTACTACTACTACTACTAACAATAATAATAAGAAGAATAAGAAGAATAACAATGTCATGTGCTACTCGTACTCACGTATTTCGCATCGCCCCAGCCACACTTGGGACTCCACATCTTTCCCTCTCCCATCATGCCGAGGGCGAGGTGGGCGAGAGGAGCCAGGTCCCCGCTAGCTCCAACCGTGCCCTTCTCCGGCACCCAGGGAAGGCACGAAGCTGCCGAAAGGAAGGACGACTGCGCGTCAGAACGATAAAGAGAGGGGTTGGATAAGGGTGGAGAGAGAAATAGGAGAGGGAGAGGGAGCGGGAGCGGGAGAGAGGGAGAGGGAGAGAAAGGGAGGGAGAGAAAGGGAGAGGGAGAGGGAGAGGGAGAGGGAGAGGGAGATGGAGATGCAGGAAAGGCACGAGGATGCGGAAAGGAAGGACGACATTGAGAGAGTAGATAATAGAGAGAGAGGGAGAAGGAGAGAGGAGAGAGAGAGGGAAAGGGAGAGAAGAGAGAGAGAAATTGATAGAGAGAAAGAGAGAGAAACGAAGAGAGAGAGAGAAACGAAGAGAGAGAGAGAATGAGTGAGAGAGGGGATAGAGGAAGAGAAGGGTCGAGGGAGAGACAGATAGAGATAGGGAGAGAGAAAGGCAAAAAGGGAGAGATGGAGAAAGAGAGAGAGAACGAGAGAAAGAGAGAGGGGAGACGCCGAACAGTATTTTTCATTATGACTGACTGATTCTTACTGTCCCACTATACCGCCTTGCTAACATGCTATCGCCATCACTGTCGTCGCTGCTGTCGCTGCAATAACCGTCAATATCATGCTATCGTCATCACTGTCATCGCTGCCGTCGCTATCACAATCGTCAATACCACGCTATCGTCATCACTGCCGTCGCTGCTGTCGCTGCCAACACAGAACATTCACACATATCGCTGCATGGGGTCATTGCATTGCTTACCGTTAACCGCATCCACGATCTGACTGATGACCTTCAGGGTCACCCCGCTGTAACCTTTAGCTAGCACGTTGCATCGCAGCGCCATCAGCATGCGCGTCCGCTCCGGCGTCAGGGGCGCGCCGACTCCTGAAGCACGCGTCATCACGTTACCATGGCAACAAATACAGACGAACCAGCGTTTTTATCATAATCGTTATTCATTTACGTTTTTTATATTTTTTTTATTTATTTATTTATTTATTTATTATTTATTCTATTTATTTATTTATTTTTATTCGTTTATTTATTTATATTCATTTCTGTATGTTTCACGTTTCCGTACCTGCCGCGTGCGATCTGATCAGGTTTTCCTGCAGCATTCTGAAATCATACAAATTAGCAAAATATTTTCAAACAAAATACTTTATCTCAAAAATATATTAGACAATATACAATCTCGACTACGATTCTACATTATTGTGATGAAAATGACTATCGAAAAAAAATCGAACAACAAAGTTAATAAATTGAATATTTAAAGCAATGTTCGTCATAGTGATGAATTAATACAGTACGCATGTACACCACCATGAATATATTCGTACTCGCATCTGTGTTTAATGCCTATTTAACACCTGTTTAATACCTGTATATAAAACGGGTATATGGCTAAACGGGTAATATATGCCTGTTTAATACCTGTATTTACTGTACTATGCTCGATTTAGGATCTTTGTAAGTGCTCTACTATTCTAGACACGTCCAGTACAAGTTGTTAGTGCTAGTCCGTGCTGGTTCTATGCAGAGTTCATGACCGTAGACCGACATATTTTGTGGATGACACCCATAAACACATTACTACGGCTTAAGCTATGAACGCTAGTCGTATACGCAGATAAGACAATATTATTATTTCGTATGCTCTATGACATTCAGTTCATTATAATTCATAGATAATCGCTGCCTTGGGAAGACTTGGACCGTAGATCAGGAAGATCCTAGCCTATATACAGATAGAACTCGATTAGGAGAAGGCATTGACATTGCTGTCACTGTGTGAGGTATATAGTAATATGTAATAAGTAAATACTAACTCTCTCTCTCTCTCTCTCTCACTCGCTCTCTCTCTTTTCCTCTTTCCCTCTCTCTCTCTCTCGCTCTCTTTCTCTCTCTCGCTTGCTCTCTCTCTCCCTCTCTCTCCCTCTCTCACCCTCTCTTTCTCTCTCTATCTCTTTGTCTCTAACTATATCTTTATTCAAATATCTATCGTTTTATCTCGTATTGTCTCTGTCTCGTTTCTGCAATCCCGTATATATATATCTAATCCAATATATTGGTTCCCTTCTATCTTAATCGCAATCGCCATCTTCATACTTTTCCAAAAACATTCATTTACTTTTCGTCGAAGCTCCGAGGCAAACACAGATACCAGCTCGATAAAATTCTCCCCCTTTCCCCACCAGAGGGAGCTTACTTCTCCCTCTCACACACGATTCTTGCCTGGCCATAAACTTACCGCGCGTCTACCAGGGGGCGCTTACTCCTCTCTAACACGATCCTCCCCTGACCATAAACTTCGTAAACATCCGCCAGATGGCGCTTACTCCTCCCTCACACACACGATCCTTGCCTGACTATAAACTCTGTAAACATCCGCTAGATAGAGCCACTTACCGTACTCGACGTGTTCGATGACTATCAGCGCCTTCCTCGCCGCCCAGCCGCCCATGGAGACGTGGTCCTCCTGTCCGCCACTCGTCGTCAGAGAGTCGATCGACGACGGATGACACAGGCCCTTGTTTTCCGACACTGTTCCGACGTAATCACAAACACCGCGTTGTTGTTGTTGTTGTTGGTTTTACCGGCGCGTCACGTGAAAACGCGTCGTTCGGACATCATCAACACAACGTCACTGAGTTTTTGTTGTTGTTGTTGTTGTTGTTCTTGTTGTTGTTGTTACCAGCACATTATGCATTAATGCGCGCTAACCACAGATGTGATTGTTGTCGTGATTGTCGCAATACGCGTTGCTACGGTTACAGTGTGATTATCACCGTGATTGTTACGATACGCGTTGCTACGGTTACAGTGTGATTATCACCGTGATTGTTACAATACGCGTTGCTACTGTTACAGTGTGATTATCACCGAGATTGTTACGATACGCGTTACCATGGTTACAGTGTGATTATCACCGAGATTGTTACTATACGCGTTACTACGGTTACAGTGTGATTATCACCGAGATTGTTACGATACGCGTTACCATGGTTACAGTGTGATTATCACCGAGATTGTTACTATACGCGTTACTACGGTTACAGTGTGATTATCACCGAGATTGTTACGATACGCGTTACTACGGTTACAGTGTGATTATCACCGTGATTGTTACGATACGCGTTACTACGGTTACAGTGTGATTATCACCGTGATTGTTACGATACGCGTTAC
>NW_014579115.1:0-5075 GCF_000485595.1 Priapulus caudatus
AGACGAGAATAAAAATTCCAGAGTAGTGCACATGAGGCAGTCTTATGACCGCGTATTTCGTAATATATGTTACTGGCCTTCTCCAACTGCTCGCGTTTTGCATGTACTATGTGATCACCTATAGAATCAGCCTATTTATAATTATATGTTAATCCATTTAATTGTTTATTTTATTTATTTTCGTCTTCAATTTCTTATATTAACCATTATTTATTCCAACACTAAAAACCCCGTTACAGACGGGCGCACCGTTCTACGCCGCTACCACCGCTACCACCATCTTGACCGCGCCCACATCATCACCATGACAACAACGGCGTCTGCTGCTGCTACCTACCCTGCAGTGCGGCGAGCGACAGCACGGTGCGGCCCTCGCTGTCAATGCTATCTACGGCAGCTCCCCAGAACAGCAGCAGACTGACGACGCGAGCGTGGCCCATCGAGGCGGCGGCGAAGAGCGGCGTACGGCCGTTGTTGTCGCACGCGTCGACGTCTGCTTCTCCCTCCAGCAGCAGTTCGCAGACGGAGTGGTGGCCCTCGTAGGCAGCGACCAGCAGCGGTGTCATACCTGCCGTGAGGGTTTAGTAAAGGTAGAAGGTAATGAAGAAGTGAATAATGAAAGATGGGTTTATTATAGAGATAAATATAAAGATAAAGGGAATGAAGCTTTATTAGAGGCGAGAGAACGGTTATTGTTGGGACGTGGGATCAGACCATTTTTAATCGTCTAGGTAACGACCTCTAGTAGCGGAGTCATACCTGCCGTGAAGGTTTAATAGAGAGGTAAAGGTAATTATGAAGTGAATAATGAAAGATAAGTTTATTGTAAAGGGGGGAGAACGGTTACTTTCGGGATGCGGGATCAGACCATTTTTAATCGGCCAGGCAGCTACCAGCAGCGGCGTCATATATACCTGCCGTGAGGGTTTAGTAAAGGTAGAGGGCAATGAACGTTTATTATAGAGGTGGGAGAGAGATCGAGCTTCGGTTACCTTGCAAGTCTTCTTGGGGAAGGAGTTAGAGAAGGTAGAGACAGGAGCAGGTTAAGGTAGAGAGGGTAGAGAGGAAGTGATAGAAGAGTGGAGGGAGAGTAGATGAATTACCGTTGGGAGAGAAAGGAGGTATAAGAATGAGGAGATTTTAGAGGATATGGAAAAGGTGGAGAAGGTAGAGGACTCAGAAGGAAAAGAGGAGAAAGAAAGAAGAGAGAGGAAGATAGAACAAGTAAAGGAAGAAAACTTAGAGAAGGTAGAAGAGGAGTCGTAGGCGGTAGTGCAGACGTACCGTCCTTGTCTTTGTGGTCAACCTCGGCGTCGCGGTCTAGCAGAAGACTGACGACCGACGCATGACCTTCACTAGCCGGCACGCACAGTGCTGCCACCGACAATGCTGTCCTACCATCGCCATCTACAGGAGCAAGAAGAAAATAATAATCATTATTATAATACCGATATTAATAATACCGTTCATTGAAAATTACCTGCACTACGTATTTTCGTGCAGATAGATAAACCAATAAATAATACCATTATTATAATACCAATATTAATAATACCGTTCATTGATTAACTGTACTAAGTATTTTTCCGTGCAGATAAATAAATACAGATTAATGGTAAGGTAGGCATATACGGAAGATCGATAAGTAGATGGATAAATAGATATGTGATTTACGCTTGTCAGACAGCCTATATCAACAGGCAGGTGGGAGGGCATGGGCAGACAAGGAAGGCAGAGAGAGCGAGAGCAGAAGAGAGAGGAGCACGATGAGTGAGAGAGTCAGACGAGGAGGAGAGAGAGAGAGGAGAGAGAGAGAGAGAGAGCGCGCGCAAGAGGAAGAAGAGAGAGAGAGGAGAGAGAGAGAGAGACGAGAGAGAGAAAGAGAGGAGAGCGAAAAACAGCAGTCCCTGCAGACAAACAGACGGACACACATACATACAGGAGACATTCGGGTGGAAATTTACGCAGGTGTTTATTCAGCTGAAAATTACGTAGGCAGATATTGCAACCAGACATGGAACATAAACACAGAACTCGCGAACCAGAGAGCAACATTAAATTATCGAGGACCTTCCTTCGTCGCCAATTCCAATCGCACGCCGGCTATTTGACATTCGCATCACAAATCATCACCATCAACAGTTCACGCTCTCGGCGCACTCTCGCTTTAGTACCCTTCCAGGGCACGTGTGAAATAGCATGCCTGGGGGCAGCACTACGAGGTGCGCGCACCACACACGCGCGCGCAGCACACACACGCAGCGCGCGCACACACACACCACCGCACGCACGCACGCACACACACACGCACGCACACACACACACGCACGCACGCACGCACGCACGCACGCACACACACGCGCGCGCGCACACGCACACGCGCACACAGCACGCACACACAAACACGCACGCACGCACGCACGCACGCACGCCACACACACACACACACACAAACACACACACACACACCACACCACACACACGGCGGCGCGCACACACACACACACTGACATTGCCTCGTGTAGATTTAACGTGTTTGTTATTCGGTGCCATTATGCTATAAAGTTAACGATGTATTCAGTCTTAGTCGATGTTTTTTGACAGCATCTCGCGTTGCTCTGCATCAGCTGGGTAGCATAACATTAGTGCTTAGTAGCTCTAGTAGTAGAGCCCTCGTTGGCTCTGTCACAGGTCTGCGCACACTCTCCACCACACACACACACAGACACAGACAACCTACTTAGCAGCGATGACACATATATCATATTAGCTATTACCAGCCGAGCACACGCACGCGTGCTCACGCAGACACACACACGCACGCACACATAATGCCCACAGACGAACAGACAGACAGACAGACAGACACACACGCACACGCACACGCACACACACAGCCACAGCCACGCACACACACACGACGCACGCACACGCACACGCACACGCACGCACACGCACACACACACACACACACACACACACAACACACACACACACACACACACACACACACAGAGGGGAGAGATGCCAGAGAAATAGACAGAGACGAAACTAGACAGAGGGCACTCACGCCGAGAGTGCATACCTCCGCCAGCACTGTAACATGTATGTGTATAACAGCTGGCTCGCTGCTAGGCTGCCTGCTGACTTGACGCCCTAAGGCGAGCTGCTGCTGACTCGACGGACCCTAAGGCGAGCTGCTGCTGAATCGATCGCCGCGAACACTAGTGGCTATACACACACACACGAACACACACACGAACCCACACACACACACACACACACACCACACACGCACACACACACACACACACACACACACACACACACACACACACACACACACACACACACACACACACACACACACTCGCTTACCTTCTAGATTGATATCAGCACCGCTGTTCAGCAGTGTCTCCACGATCTCAGTGTGGCCCATGTAAGCAGCTGCTATCAGCGCAGTGCGGCCCTCCTTGTCCACCATGTTCACGTTGGCGCTGTAGTCGACCAGGCTGAGCACGATGTCATCATGGCCGCCCCACGACGCCGCTCGTAGCGCCGTACGACCTTCACCGTCCGCAAGGTCAACCTAGGTGAACGGACAAAATCTGAGCTGACTACTCTGTCCGAGTGAGATGATGACACCCCCCCCCCTGCCCGCTCCCTCTAACTTGGATGTTATCAGGAGTAGATAATAGGGAATTAATTATGGAATTAGGGAATTAATTCCCTATTATCTATTCCTGATGTTATCAAGAGCGTATATCAAGTATGATTACTTAATACGCTCTTGATGTTATTGCTAGTTCCACCAGGTTAACTCGGGTTTGTACGTCGTGTGCATTTCACGCGCCATTGTCGACTTTACGACGATTCGTAAGTGAGCGTTGCTTTTAGAACGCATTATCACAATGTTGGTGGGATAAAGCCATCTATGAATACCGCCAGACGGAATGGTCAATGCGTGCCAGGTAGGGTGGGCAGGGGTATTATCGGTAGCACAAGCTAAGGAAAATATAGAAGCTATTATTACCTCCGCCCAACGGAGTTGGAGGAGGTTATGTTTTCGCTCTCGTGTGCGTGTGTTCGTGTGTTAGTGTGTTCGTGTGTTCGCGCGATCGATATTAGCGCGTCAGCCAGCGAGCCAGCGAGCAGCCAGCGCAGCGAGCCAGCAAGCGTGTACATGTGAGCGAGCAGCAGCAACGAGCGGCTGCTACGAGCGAGTGGGCAGCAAGCCAGCAAGCGTGTACATGTGAGCGAGCAGCAGCAACGAGCGGCTGCTACGAGCGAGTACGCTGGCGTATATCGTCGGTTATTCGTGTGTTCGTCAGTCGTATGGCGTATGGCGTATGTCGCTGGCGGAGGTATGCACTCTCCGTGAGTGCACTCTGTCTAGTTATATAATATGGTTTGTACCATAGAAATAATATACACGTTAGGCTCTATAGTGGTCACTTAGGTGTCTCTACATCTTTCTATGGTTTTACGCTTCACACGCGACGCTACTACTGACACACGAGAGGTGGACTACTGGTGGAACGTTTTTCCACCGAGGTTATTTCGCATGCTGGGCGAATAGTTCAGCTCTCGAGAGCTTTAATGGCATTATAACCCGCTTACTGGAAACGTTGTGAGATTATGTGAAAAACTGGCCGCGTGATACTAAGCTGGCAGGTTTAGCTCAATATCCCATAATAATATAATCCGACGAGCTCTTGTGGCTCGCAGTTATAGATGGCGCTGCAAGCAACACAAATATGAAAACTTAGTAATCAATGGTGATCAGACATTGATTTAATTAATTCATTAGTCGCATCACATGCAATGGATGCGCACACGCCATCGAAAAGAATATATAATTCTGAAAAATAATTATAGTGTATAAATAAGCACTGATATAGAATAGAATAGAACATTGAGTGGCATACGTTGCAGCAGCTACGTATGTAGCCGCATTAGCTGCCTAAACCTTACAGTAGTAAGTTCCAATTCTCCTACTTATATTACTTTGAGACTAATCCCGGGCCGGCCCCACGACGAATGGAAAGAGAGAGACACACAGAGAAAGAGAGAGA
>NW_014579115.1:6496-9722 GCF_000485595.1 Priapulus caudatus
TATCATTGTCGACGGACGCGTGCAAGGTCACATTAACACGCACCGGTATAGCGGCCGCATGTAAGCAACTCGTTCTGCTTGCATGTCTTTCAGGCATAATACACTCTAGTGTATAATACTCGAGTTTCCGCCGCAGCGGCAAAGATAAGGCTATATCGCGATGTATAACTTTGTGCATATGTCAAACATATTTTCAGGGGGCAATTTTAAAGAGACAATGATCAGCAAAAAACGTATTAAAACACCAGCGTGTAATGTTCTATGAAGCGTAGTCGCGCAATTGTATCGGCATTGATCCGTTGTGTATCGTATGTCGCATGTATCGTGAGAAATCAGCTCATATACGTCAACGGCGGGTTATTATTATTATTATTTTATTATTTGTTTTATTCACTCCTGACTAAATTAATGGGCCGTAAATAAATGATGGTTACGGGCTCTGATAAATAGGACGTTTTCTCACGCTCCGATGGCCTGGTTTTCAACCGCGTTTTGCCTCCCCCCCCTTTGGGCCGCGGGCCTCTTGCTCGTCTTTCGCAGCTCTGTCTCGTCTCTCTTACTTCTTTTCCCCTCTTCTTCCTCCTCTCTTCCGCCTCTCTGGATCTCGGCTAGCTCCGCGCTCTCTGCGTCGCTCTCGCTGCTCCGCCTCGCTCTTATTATATATATAGTATATATATATATATATATATATATAGAGTTTCGTCTGTTTTCAGAGGCCCAGTGTAAACGATTGACGGCGCGCGACCTGGCGACAGGAAGGGCTGGACACCCGCTTGGCGGTCAAGGAGCATTGGGGAGGTCAGCACAGGAGTGTCGTCGCAGCTTTGCTCCAAGCTGGAAGGCTTCAGGTAACTAACCCAGTAAGCTAAATAGGCTGTTCATTGTACACTCACAGCTTGTAGTTCTGCCTACAATTCATAAAATGTATTATATCAAGGCATAATATACACAGAATACACAATATATATATAAATGTATCTATATTATCTGATACTCATGCTACTTATTTATGGGTACGCTTATATCTGTAAATGTTTGCAAGTGTATGTGTGTGTTGTGTGTGCGTGTGGTGTGGTGTGTGTTGTGTGTGTGCTGGTGGTGTGTGTGTGTGTGGTGTGTGTGATGTGTGTGATGTGCGTGTGTGCGCGTATGTGCGTGGTGTGCTGTGGGGGGGGGGGGCGTGGCGTGCGCGCGTGGTGGCATCTATGCATATTTATGGCTTTTAGGCGAAGGCCTAACAGTGTGTGCAGAGATGCAGCTTTCTTACGCGCTCACGTGCATCCGCTGTGGCGGCGGCCTTTGATTTCTAAGCTCTATAGGTAGTTTGCAATTGTAATTCGGATAGCAAAAATACGATCGAAATGTGTTACTATGAAGGTCACGGCGATCTTTATTCCTGTAGTTTGTGCTGAGGTTTCCACTGGGTGGCTTACTGTAATTGGTATTCTGCTCTCTCATCGTCTCTGATCTTCTCGGTCTCGTCTCGTCCGTCGGTCGTCTCATCTCTCGGATCTCTCTCCTGCGTCATCTCTCTCTCTCCTCTCCTCTCTGCTCCTCCGTCTCAGTCTAAGTCTTTCTCGTCTCTCGTCTCTCGATCTCTCGTCTCTCTCTTTCGATACCGTCTCTTCTCTCTCTCTCGCCTCTGGCTCGCTCTCTCGCTCGGTCCCTCCCTTCTGCGCGCCTCCTCCGTCAGCTCCCTCCCTCCGCGTCCTCCTCCCTCCACCTTTATAATTCACGCACTCCTTATTTTAGTATTGGAACGACTCATGCCTGCGGGCTATGTACATAGCTACGGCTACCTGCACTTATATCATGTACGCTCATCTCCGCTGCTGTTGCTGCTGTTGCTGCTGCTGTTGATGGTGCTGATGATGATGGTGCTGCTGTTGCTGCTGCTGCTGATGATGATGATGATGATACTGCTGCTGCTGCTGATGATGATGATGCTGCTGCTGCTGCTGCTGCTGCTGCCGCTGCTACTACTACTACTACTACTACTACTATTACTATTACTACTACTACTACTACTGTCGTTGCTGCTGCCACTGCTGCTGCTGCTGCTGCTGATGATGATGATGATGATGATGATGATGATGGTGCTGCTGCTGCTGCTGCTGCTGTTGCTGCTGCCGCCGCTGCTGTTGCTCAATTCAAAGCTCGTTAACCCTTTGCTCGTTACACGTTGCTCATTAGCGATTCCGTTCGCTTCATCGCCGTACCGTTGCAGACGCCACGCGGAGTGACAGTTACGACTTATTAGATGTTATATCGCTGACAGCCGGCCGCCATCTTTTAGAAACATCAGCTTCAGCTTTCGCCTGCAGCTCTCACACAGACATCGCTATCTAGCTTCGGTTAGCTTTGTCTCTCGTAACTTTCGCAAAAATTACGAAACGTAGGACTGCGCGATAGAAATTTGGACTTCGCAGTCTGTTACAACTGTTAAAGCGATTGAAAATGAGAACGTGCAAATTTCGATCGGCTGTCTATTAAAACTTTGTAACGATACGAAGCAAAGACCGCGCAGGTTTCGATTAACTGTCACTTACGTGTCTAGAACGAGTAAATACAGGAGCGCATGATGTGAGAACGTCAGGCTAACATGGCAAACAATAACGTCAGAAACAAAGAAGACATCGATCACAGAACAACGTAAAGGTAGACGGACAGGTGCTGGGCAAATTTGCCGAAACCGCAAAAACACATTTTGCCCGTGCGTCAACGTTCCCCCGTCATCACTCTGTTGTGACGCAATTTCACCCATAGATACCTATACATTATAGGACACCTGTGATCTGATCATCTTCCTCCACCCCCAAAAGTATTTGTTTAGGCGATGGCCCTGTGAAAGTGCGTGTGCCCGTGTATGGGCTGTGATTATGGCCGCGTCATAATGTATACATTCTAATGACCTCTACAATGCCTACCTATGAGAGCGCACACGACCTCTGTGTGACCTTGGCGGGCGGACAGATTCAGGGCAGTCTGACCGTTCTTGTCGGCGACCTCAGGGTCAGCCTCGTGCGACAGCATCAGCTGCGTCACCTGGAGGTTACCTGCGACAACAACAAAAACAAGTGTAATGGCAAAGGTCGTATACAACAAGGTTCGTTTCATTCACAACATGAAGTTGAGTTCGTAATACGTAATTACCTCCGCCAGGGGCGTGGCGGAGGTTATGTTTTCACCGGCGTGCCATTGAGTGTTGGTTTGTGTGTGTGTGTGT
>NW_014579115.1:9747-20185 GCF_000485595.1 Priapulus caudatus
CCGTAGAACGGCATAGGCTGTCTGATAACTGATATATGAACCGTTTTAGAACCGGATATAGGCTGTTCTGCAATATCTGATATATGTATCACGCCGTAGAACGCAATAGCCCTGTCCTGCAATACTGGGATATTGTAACATGTCGGTTAGAACGCGAATCGGTTGTCTGAATACTGATATCTGTACATCGGTAGAACGCAATAGGCTGTCTGAATACTGATATCTGTAACATGCGGTAGAACGCAATAGGCTGTCGAATAGCAATAGAATGTCGAATGCGAAGCCAGATGCCACGATAAATAACAGCTCAGACAGCGATTTGCAAGCAATTTGCCCGCTCCTCCAGAGACTCGGCTACTCCACGATAATTTTCGAGAGACGACGGTGGAGTAGAGACATCAGTAACCGCAGCAAGCAGCAGACAGCAACGATCAGTAGGCATCCATCAGTAGGCAGCAGCAGGCATCAGTAGCAGCATAGTAGCTAGGCGCAGTAGCAGTAGCAGGCATCAGTAGGCAGGCAGCACATCAGTCGAGCATCGTAGACCTAAGTAGCAGCAGCGCATCAGTAGGCAGCATCAAGTTAGCAGCACAGCAGTAACACTACCAGCAGGCAGCACAGGCAGTAAAGCAGGCAGTACGCAGGCAGTAGCGCAGCAGCAGCAGCAGCAGCAGAAGATGTAGTAGTAGCAGTTAGAAGCAGCAGCAACCAACAAGAGAAGTAGCCGCAGTAGAGCGTCATGCAACATCAATTCATCATCATCATCAGGCAGGCAAGCAGATGCAGCGTAGTAGCACAGCCGTAAATGTAGTAGTAGTGCAGCACAGCAATCAATCAGCAGCAGCACGCAGCACATCATTATCATATAGCTAGCAGCAGCAGCAGCAGCAGGGCATGGAGGGGAGCGATTCGGCGCCAGACATAGACCGCATTTGCATTCGATTGAATGCCTAAATTTGAGTAAAGTGCTGAGTCAAATCCCCTCTCTCTCTTCTCTCTCCTTCCGCTCTCTCTCTCTCTTCTTATTCTCTCTTACCCTCTCCTGCTCTCTTTCGATCTTTTCTCTCTCCTGCTCTCCCTGGTCCCCTCTCGTCTCTTTCTCTCCTCTCTCTCTTCTCTCCGCCTCTCTCTCTCTCATCTGCTCTCTCTGTCTCCGTGTCGTCTCTCTCGCGTCTTTTCTCCTCTCTCTCGTTTCTCTCTCTCTCTCGTTTCTCATCTCTCTCCCTCTTCTGCTCTGGTCTCTCTCTTTCTCTCTTCTCTCGTTCCTCTTTCTTCCGCCTCTGGACCATGCGGTCGATATTCTCTCTCTCCTCTTCTCTCTCTCTCTCTCTCTCTCTCCTCTACCCCTTTTCCCTTCCCCTTTCTCGCCTCTTTCTCTCCCGTCATACTCTCTCTGTCTCCTCTCCCTCTCTCCTTCTGCGCTCTCTCTCTTCTCTTCTCTTCTATTTCTCACCGCCTTCCATCTCCCTCCCCTCTCCCCGCTCGTTTTTTCCATCTCTTAGGTTATCATCTAGACTAATGGCGGGCTGGTTCCCGCGGCGACTGAATGATTGCTATATATCGGCAAACCCGCAACAGCAACACAGCACGCAGTATCCCATGCGTATGAGACGAGGGAATTAATTTTCTTGCCCCAGCACTACCTGCTCTATGCTGCTGCCTGCTGCTGCTGCTGTGCTGCTGCTGTGCTACTGCTACTGCTACTCGCTACTGCTGCTCTGGCTGGCTGCTGCTGCTCTGCTGCTGCTGCTACTGCTCGCTGCACTACTACTCTGCTACTGCTACTGCCCATCTAATGCTCCTACGTCTGCTCTAACCAATATCCCGACGAATATTATTAACTAGGTTTTAATGCTAATCAACGTATTATATTACGATATTAGGCAGGTATCGGTGCTACTTAATTAACGTATTACGGTATTAGGCAGGTATCTGGGGTATTAATCCGATTTATTGCACATGCGGCCAAATTGCAATAAAGGTGATGGTGTTAAGCGATTTGCATCATAAATGCGTGAATCGCGGTGCGGTGGGCGATGATATGGCGTGCACTAAGAGATAATGAGTGAAATTCAGTCTTCTGGACATGGTACGGTGTCTGGCAAGGATGAAAAAACCTATATACGATGATATTGTGTTTTTACCATCATTTTTATGTTAGTTATGTAAGTTTATAAATTAATTAATTACTTAGGAAAATTACCATTAATTTTATCATTATTTATGAATATTAGTAATCAATCACAGCCAATCGCCACCGATCTGAATGCCTGCGTGATTCAATTAATCAGATGGCAGTCGGACATTTAATCTCGTAAGGTAATACATTGTCAAGCTACAATCGTTCAGTAACAGTTGAGTTACAGTTTGACGTTAGCAGTTAGCAGTTAGCAGTTAGGCCGCGTTAGCATGCGTTAATATGCGTTATTATAGCTGTTAGTATTACTGCCCAGCAGTTGGAAGTTAGCAGCACGTTCGCGAGCATTTATATTAGTATTATGGTTAATATAGCATATCTATATAACATCGTGGGCGCCAATCGATGCTTGCATGCATGCATTGACAGCAACAGCATTACTACGCACGCACACGCACGCAGCCGCACGCACACGGCCGCAAGGCACGCACGCCGCACGCACACGACGCATGCGTACGTGAATTCGAGAAACGCAATAATATAATCGAGTAGTGACTGAACATAAATTATTATATTTTTACCAACGTTTTTATGTGTCTGTGTAGCATCGCCTAATAATTCAATTTCACGTCCTCATCATAACACAGTCACCACGATACACACACACACACACCCCCACACACTCACACCCAACACACGCACGCACCACGACGAACGCCAACGCACACACACCACACAGCGCAACACCTCAGCAACACACCACAACACACACCACACACACACACACGACGCACGGCAGCACGAACACCACCCAAACACACCCACGCCCGCACAGGGTCACCACACACACCACAACCACACACACACCACACACACGCATGCGTACGTGAATTATAAAGGCAATAATTTATACGAGTAGTGCACATGAACATAATCTATTATATTTACTACCAACGTTTAATGTGTCTGTGATCAGCATCGCCTAATAATTCAACTTATACGTCCTCATCTATAACACACACCCACACACGCCACACAACACCGCACGCACGCAGCACAGCACGCACACACAGTGCTCACGCACGCACGCACGGGCAGCATGGCGCACGCCCGCAGACAACACACACAGCACACGACGGCATGCGTAGTGAATTAGAAAGGGCAATAATTATACGAGTAGTTTATTATTGGTGATATTGCTTGCTATGTATGGAAAGGATTCAGTTAGGGTTAGGGGAGCGGATAGCGGGAACGGAGAACTATGTGGTTTAAGAGAGGGCGAGAAATGGCGAGGCGAAGATAAGCTTGAGAAAAAAAAGAGAATGAGAGAGAGAGAGAGAGAGAAGAGAAGGAGAGAGAGAGGAGAGAGAGAGAGGAGAGAGAGAGAAGAGAGAGAGGGAGAGGAAGAGAGAGAGAGAGAGAGAGCACTATAGCTAGTACGCGGCGGTACATTGTTTGTTTACATGTTTCGGACACTATTACAAAGACCGTACTAAACGGGACACTTCTTCACTGAAGATGTTAGCGAATGCACGCACTTACTGCATCCGAGTTTAATAAAAAGGAACTTCGGTGTTAATAACGAACTCCACGTATTACGAACTAGAGCACTCGGAGAGCACAGACGCTTCCCAAGGCAGCTGATTTCTCAGATGTGAAATTTTTTTATTAAATTAATTATTTAATTAAGTGAAATTAATTAATTAATTGGATCCGGATTAGTGTCGAGCGTGCAGGTGGGTGGAGGACTGTGGTTGGCCCTTCGCCTGTGTTTGTAAGTCTAGCAGCCAGCGCACCTAAGCGGAACGTGAACTGAAACGTGGCATGGTAACACACCACTATCAGTATTCAGACAGCCTATTGCGTTCTACCACATGTTATTGTTACAGATATCAGTATTCAGACAGCCTATTGCGTTCTACGGCGTGTTACATATATCAGTATCAGACAGCCTATTGCGTTCTACGGCCTATTGCGTTCTACGGCGTGTTACATATCAGGATTCAGACAGACTATTGCGTTCTACGGCGTGTTAGATATCAGTATCAAACAGCCTATTGCGTTCTACGGCCTATTGCGTTATACGGCCTATTGCGTTCTACGGTGTGTTACAGATATCAGTATTCAGACAGCCTATCACGTTCTACGGTGTGTTAGATATCAGGATTCCGTACGTAGGAGCCGGAGATATAGCTACTTATTCTATTGTGATTATACACCGCATAATCGTAATAGAAAGAGTGAATTCGCTTAGCGATTCGCTTGCTAGAGTATAAAGCACTTGGAGAAATACAGTACGATTGTACTACAGTGTTTGGAAGTAGCTCGTCTCCAAGGCTGAAAACCCAGCAAGTCGAAAATTGTGGTTTCTACTACATAGCCCATGGTAAATTCCACGTAAATTCGCCATTTCATGCGTGCGTGCGCGTGCGTGAGAACTTTGTGCTTCGGCGTCTCTGCACAGAGAAACCTACTACACGTACCCTCTCCAACACATCTCCTGCACATCTACCTCCCTCACCGCTACCCAGTAGGGCCCTACACACTTATTACCCTACCGCCACTGGGCAGCACGCATGTCATCCTGCCTGTTTCCGGATTGCCCCTTACGGAGCTACAGCGTTAACCAGTGACGGCTTACGGTAGCAGCAGCAGCAGCAGCGGCGGCGGCGGCAAGCGGGCGTAGATTCTAGCGTAAAGCGGGATCAATCAAATCCTCGCTGACCCGTGTGCTGGGCGAGAATTAAGCCATAACGTCCTGTGTGCGAGTGAGCGCCTGCGGCGGAGTTTACCCGATCTCCCCCCTCCCCCTCTCTCTCACCGCTCTCTCTCTCTCCTCCCCCTCCCCCTCTCTCTCACTCTCACTCTCCACGCGTTGAGGTTGTCCAGATCTCTCTCGTGGCAACACGTCCGAGACCCGTCTTTCATCGTGGGAGCTCTGCACTGCGTTAGCCGTGGATAGCGACCATATATATGGACCACGCTTAATGATGGGGCCTGTCCTGCGTGATGGGGCCAGCCATCCATCCACCGCACAGCGGCCGACAAGCGTGGTAATGGGTAATGCATGTTTATCCAGGCAGCAGCTGGCAGTGTCAAATGATTCGGATGATTTTTGTTGATTTTTCCTCAGCTTCCCAGCGCCAGTGTGCAGTGGGGTGGTGTGGGTTCCTGCGCGCGTGCGTGCGTGCGTGCGTGCGTGCGTGCGTGCGTGCGTGACGCGCGTGTGTGGGTTTGGGCATGTGTGAAGTGGGGATGCTAGCAAGCACGCGGTTTGCATTGCCATTATTGCAATGTATCGAAGTATATATATATATCAGTATATATATAAGTATATATATATATATATATGTATATATATCAGTATATATATATGTATATATATATAAGTATATATATATATATATATCAAGAGTTAATAATTTCCGTTGTACACTCCGTAATAATTTCCGTGGTATTATTAGCTCTTGATATATATATATATATGTATTTATATTAATACCTTATTATTTATTATCATCATCATCATCATCGTCACCATCATCATCATCATTATACTAGTACCTTGGTGTGCAGCGTTGGCTAGCAGCGTGCGACCGTTGCTGTCCGTCTCGTTCACGTCCACGCCTCCCTCCAGCATCGCGCGTATATTGTCCTCCCTCTCCCCCGCGTACGCTATCGACAGCCTACTGCACCGATCCACGCCGCACGCGCGCGCCCCCGCCGCCAGCAGCAGCGCCACCGCGCGGTCGTCCTTCGGTGGCGCCCCCTGGAGGGCCGTCTCGACGGGCGCGCCGCAGACGATCATCCAGAGCGGCAGGTGGTAGGGCATGAGAGGGGGCGCCACCGTCGTGCGGCTCAGGTGCACGGCGAAGTCGCGCACGTCGGCGGGCGTGAGGGCGGCAGCGTCGTCGTCGTCGTCGTCGTCGTCGCGGGCGGCTGCGGCGGCGGCTGCGGCGGCGGCGCTGCTGTAGCTCATGGCGAGCATGGCGTGTCCCTCGCGCGCGGCGCACAGGAACCGCTGCGTGCAGTGTTTCACGTCTAGCAGCCACTCTGCGAAGCTGTGGTGAAAGAGGATGCGCGTGTCGGCCGGGCCGACGACCAGCACGCCGTCCAACAGCGCCAGCCGACGCGAGAATTCGTCGTCGGCGACGGCGGCGTCGTGCGCGCGCGCACACGCGAGCAGCGCCGCGCGCGATAGGGGGCGCCGCGAGGCGAGCAGCGCGTTCAGCAGGGGGCGCACGCGTGCGAAACGCGCGCGCGCGAACAGTCGCTGGCAGAGCCACAGGTAGAGGCCGTTGAGCGTCGCCGGGATGTCGCGCACCTCTCGCAGCGCGACGAGATCTCGCGAGACGCCGTCCAGCACGCGCTCGACGTACAGCAGGCAGCCGTTGCTCTTGATGTGAAGCTGGTTGAGCATCTCGGCCGTGTCGCGGCTGAGGTGGCGCCGCAGCGCCGGCTCGGCGTCCAGCCGCGACAGGATGTACTGCTGCGCGTCGCGCACCACGTGCGTCTTGCGCAGGTCGTCGAGCGCCACCTTGCGGAAGCCGGTGAACATGCGCGTGACGGCGCGGCTCTGCCGACGCGCCGAGCAGACGAGAAGCAGCCAGCGCGGGAACAGCTGGTGGTGACTGGCGAGGAGTTCCGCGATCGTGCGGCTACCCGCAGGCGACCCCGCGCCTCCGCCGCCGCCCCCGCCGCTGCCGCTGCTGCCGGGAGCGAGGTAAGACTCGTCGATGGAGTCGACGACGACGAAGAGGTTCTGCGCGGGAGCGCCGATGGAGAGCAGCGGCAGCAGCACGCAGCGCTTGAAGGCGTCGTCCGGGTCGCGTTCGCAGTCGGCGGCGTCGACGGCGCGCGCCATCTCGTCCAGCTGCTCGCGGTAGCCGCGCAGCAGCTCGGACAGCGCCATCTGGCGAGCGAGGCCGAGGATGAACGCCGACAGCGAGAGCGTCGCGACGTCGTGCGCCTGGCAGAAGTGATGCGCGAGCACGCGCCGCGCCAGCGACCTCTGGCGGCCGTGGTTGGACGTCGGCCAGACCGTCTCGCAGCAGAGCGCCGTCTTGCCGCAGCCGGGGCCGCCCATGATGAGGGCGCCACATGTCTTCGACGTCGGCCGGTTCTCGAGGCAGTGGTAGATCTTCGCGAACGCCCACTCGCGGCAGTAGAACTGCTTACCCTTAAGCAGACTATCGGCCATGGCTATGTCTTTCAGTCTCTCTTTATCTATCTATCTATATATATATAATATATATCTGATTAATTCTCTCTCTCTCTCTGTCTCTCTCGCTGACTTTCTCTGTATGTCACTTTCTTTCTGCCTTCCTCTCTCTATGTATCGCTCTTTCTCTCTCTCTCTCTCTCTCTCGAATAGTGAATGATGGTGATGTTGATGACGATGATGATGATAATGAAGCTATTACTTATGATGCTGCGGCAGCCGCTGCTGCTGCTGATGATGATGGCGATGGCGCCGCTACTACTGCCCATATTTGCGACGCGCATACGCAAACGCACCGTCGTGTGCTCGTACAACCGGGGATTAAGGGAGAAGGCTGGTTCATCTGGGTTTCTGATCATGATTTTGCTATCCATCTGATGACAGGGCGCGTACGTACGCTGGAGCTTGCTTGCGTTAAGCCTGTGGGATATGTGCGTGCGGGGGGGGCGTGCGCGCTTATGTGCACGCGTGTGGGTTTCACAAGCATATAGGAGCTGATGATATATAGGAGGTGATGGCGGTTAGGTCACGAAGGAGAGAGAGAGGGGGCGAGAGAGAGAGAGAGAGAGAGCGCGAGAGAGAAAGAGAGAGAGAGCGAGCGAGAGGAGAGAGGGGTGAGTTGGTGTGGTTGGTTGGTTTGGTTAAAGGGGTAGAAAGAGAGAGAGCGAGATAGACGAGCAGAGACGAGAGAGAGAGAGCAGAGAGAGCGAGAGAGAGACGAGTAAGGGAACAAGAGAGAGAAAGAGAAAGAAAGAGAGAGAGAGAGAGAAGAAAGAGAGAGGAGAGTTAGATGGGTTTATGAGGAGAGATGAGAGAGGGGAGTTGGGGGTTAGATGAGGAGAGTTAGCTAGTTATGATGTTTGATGATGAGCGAGAGAGAGCAGGTGATGATTTTGTAATTGGGTAGAGAAAAGAGGGTAAGAGAAAGTGCGCGTTGGGGGTTGGTTTAGGAGAAGCGTAGTGACATCGTTGGCTCAGGTATTAGCCGGTTAAGAAGGTCACTGCTCTTTTGTTTTTTTTGTAGCCTCAACCTCGTATTGGGGTTAGTGTGTGAGCGGTAGGTTGGTTTTGTGTGTTTTTTTGTTAGTTGTTAGGTGAAGGTGGGGGTTAAGTTTGTCTGTGTGCCTTGGCTGTCGGTTGTTGTTGTTGAGGCGATGTGTGTTGTATGTGTTTTGTTTGAATTATATTTTGTTTTTTGGGTTTGCGCCAGGAAAACATCTGATATCACCGTACGGAATAATGCTATACGTAGCTAGGGGGAGAGAGTGGATATCGGGGTAGAGAGATGGGGAGATAGGGAGAGAGAGGGGAGCATAGGGGGAGAGATAGGCGGGAGAGACAGAAGGGGATAGAGTAGAGAAAGAGAGATGTTAAGGGAAAGAGAGGTTTGTGTTTTTGTTTCTGTTGTGGGTGTCGTTTTGTTTCGGGGTTCTGGTGTGTTTTTTTTTGGGTGTGAGAGAGGGAGAGAGGAGACGATGTTTCTGATGTGTGGTGAGTAGTTAGGTGTAGAGGCGGTTTGATGGTATGATGAGATGAGATTTAGAAGGTATGAAGGTATGATGATGATCGTAAGAAGGGGATGAGGAAGTAGAAGAGAGATCGATCCCGAGAGAGTGAGAGATGGAGACGAGAGAAGGGAGAATAGTTTTGGTGGTGTAAGGTGGCGCGGAGAGAGAGAAGAGAGAGAGAGAGAGAGAGTAGAGAGTAGAGATGATGGAGAGAGAGAGAGATGAGAGGGAGGCGACTGATGAGAGGAGAGAGAGAGATGAGAGATTTATGATGCTTCATGGCAACGTTACTAAGTTTGGGAAGCTCGGCATGCTTGTTGTTGGCAGGCAATAAAACAGCAATTGCGGGCGCGTGTTTCGTTTAGAACAAAAAATTTTTTGCTCCGGGCTCTATCTGTAGGGAGCAATATTTCCGGCCGCAACTGCGTAGATTGTGGCGAGGCCGTATCCCTCTTTGTTATGTTGTCATGGGGTGTGTATTGTGTGTGTGTGGGGTGTGTGTGTGATGTGGTGGTGTTGTGTTGTGTGTGTTGTGTGTGTGGTTTTGGTGAGAGTGCGTGCGTGGCGTGCGTGCGTGCGTGCGTGCGTGTGCGTGCGCTGGCATGTGTGTGTATGCTATGTGCGTTGGTGTGCTCTGTGTGTATGTGGATGTGTACTGTGTGTGTGCGTGTGTGTGTATATGTGGCATGGCGTGCTGTGTTCGTCATGTGAGGCATTGCGTGCGTGCCGTGTGCGGCGTATGTGTGTGAGTTATTGGGCTTGCTGTAGCTGTGTGTGTGTGTGTGTGTGAGAAGTGCGTGCGTGCGTGCGGGGTTGGGGGGTGGCGTGGCGTGCGTGCGTAGCGCGGTGCATGTGGTGTGTATGTATGTGCGTGTGTGTGCCTCGTGTGTATGTGCGTGTACTGTTGTGTGCGTTGTGTTGTATATTTGCATGCGTGCTGTGCCGCGTGTTCATGTGCGTGCGTGCGTGTGTGTGTGTGTGTGGTGTGTGTGTGGGTGTGTGTGTGTGTGTGTGAGAGTGGCTGCGTGCGTGTCGTGCGTCTTGGTTGCGTGCGTGTTGCGTGCAGCGTAGCATGTGTGTGTATTATGTGCGTGTGTGGTGCCTCTTGTGTATGTTGCGTCTTACTGTGTGTTGTGGGTCGTGGTGTGTGTATGTGCAGGTGCGTGCGTCGGGTAGCGTGTGCGTCGCGTGTGTGTGTATGTGCGTGTTACTGGTGTGTTGTGTGCTGTAGTGTGGTGCGTGCAGGTGGGCGTAGGCGTGCGTGCGGTGCGTGCGTGCGGTCTGCGTGCGTGTGTGTGTGTGTGTGTGTGGTGTGTGTGTGTGTTTGTGTGTGTGTGTGTGTGTGGTTGTTGTGTTGGCCGTGAGGCGTGGGTGCTCTGGGTGCGCTGTGAGGATGCGTGCATTCTGTCCTGTGCTGCATGGATCTAATGTTTTGTCTGTATGTTTGGTTCGGGATTTGGTGATCTGTTTTGGCTGTGGGTTTTTTTGTTCTATTTAGTCCGATTTTCTCGCCTTCCTTAATCGCTGCCACTGTGTCTTAGTCTGGTGGTGGATGGTGTACTGCTTCTGCGC
>NW_014579115.1:23823-29717 GCF_000485595.1 Priapulus caudatus
CACGCGACCGCAGCGGGATGACCGGAGAGAGAGGGGGAGAGCAGGAGAGAGGAAACCGACGAGAGCTTCTCCGGCGGTATTAGCGACGACGATAGACAGGAGAGCCTTATGACAGTGTTGTCGCCACGGCAACCGGAGGAGTCAAACACGTGACCTCTCAGAGATTAAGACCGAGCCCGCGCGAGAGACAGAGAGACCGCGAGTGTGTGGTGTGGTGTGTGAGAGAAGAGAGAGAGACGAGCAGAGAGAGAGAGAGAGAGAGAGAGAGAGAGAGGAAGAGAGAGTGAGAGAAAGGAGAGAGCGGCGAAGAGATCGTCATCATCATCATCATCATCATCATCATCATCATCATCAGTAACAGCAGTATCATCATCATCATCATCATCATCAGCAGCAGCAGCAGCACTAGCAGCAGCAGCAGCAGCAGCATCAACAGCAACAACAGCAACATCAACAGTAGTAGCAGCAACAGCAGCATCAACATTAGCAGTATCAACAAGAGCAGCAGCAACAGCAACATCAACCGTGGAGGCAGCAACAACAGCAACATCAACAGTAGTAGCAGCAACAGCAGCATCAACCGTGGAGGCAGCAACAACAGCAACATCAACAGTAGTAGCAGCAACAGCAGCATCAACATTAGCAGTATCAACAAGAGCAGCAGCAACAGCAACATCAACCGTGGAGGCAGCAACAACAGCAACATCAACAGTAGTAGCAGCAACAGCAGCATCAACATTAGCAGCATTATCAACATTAGCAGTAATAACAGACCGTCAGACTGCATCTAAATTCGTAATGCATCGTTGCCCATTATCACTCGTCGGACTTCAACCACTACTTACGTTAGCTACTTAAGTCACTACGTAGCTCACTGTATAGGCAGCCTGCTGTTCTGCTAGCATCTATGACAAATACGACATACGCATATACGCTCTCCTATGACACTATTTGTCATAGGAAGAATCTTCCTATGACAAATACGACATACGCATATACGCTCTCCTATGACACTATTTGTCATAGGAAGATTCTTCCTATGACAAATATTGTTGTATGTGTTGTGCGCATCATAGGAGTTTAGGAGCGCTATTACGAACGCAAGCAGTGAAATTCAGCTGTAAAGCGGAACGAAGGTGATTCGCCAATATTTGTCATAGGAAGAATCTTCCTATGACAAATAGTGTCATGGGAGAGCGTATAGATGCGTATGTCGTATTTGTCATAGATGCTAGCAGAACATGTTGCGTATAGGCAGCAGCTAGTGTGACGCCTTGCACAGTCTCACACCGACCAAACAACGGCCTTTCCCTCGCTACCGTAACAGCTCCGTCGTCTGCTCTGTCGTAATCACACCAGGAGCATCATGAGCATATCATATATATATCATAGATATCATAGAAATTATAAATACGAGAAAATACGTAAACATACGTAAACGTACGTAAACATACGAGGAGCATCATTAGAAATGATCTGCAACTGAAGGTTTACTACTCTGCCGTCTTGCTCGACGTGTGGTTTCAATACCGTGGTGCAGCTACGGCGGGTCTGTCTACATTCTTCTACTCTGCGCGCGCAAAGTTTACTAGTTTTCGTCAGACGTCAGCGACTGTGGGGGAACTCTTTGATGTCTACCCCGTCTCACAAAGCAGAGAGGGGGGGGTTCCTTACAGGTTAACACGCAGCAAGTACTGCACATTACTGCAGCAACTATGTGAAAGTCTGACTAATTACTAAAAAAATGACTAATTAATCTCGTGCGGCAGCGTGTTTCTTTAGAACGACGGTGCTGCCATCTGACAGGCATTGTCTCACGCTGTAGGGCTTCTTTAGAACGACGGTGCTGCCATCTGACGGGCATTGTCTCACGCTACAGGGGGGGTTCGTTATTAGACGTTGGATCGTCATTGCTGTTGCTAGCGGTGCGGAGCGGTCTAGCAAATCTCATAGAACTTGCCGTCTACTTTTTCCCTCGCGAAAGTAACTCTCGAGTCGCAAAAGGAATGCGCGGATAGCCAACCACGCGCCCACTCGAGTAATGAAAAAGTCTCCCAGGCGATTAATCTAACGAGTAATTAGTGTAATAAGCACTTGACAAGAACCTCCTGTCATTCATCTTTGCGCGTGCGGAACCGCGCTTGGCGCGTGGAGTGGGGTATGAACTGCGGGAGGAGTGAAAGGGGGAGAGAGAGGGGTATGGCGGGAGCTGGGGTGGGAAATGGAAAAAGAGGAGCGGGAAACACGCCTGACTTGTTAATCAGTCGATTCTCGCGTGTCACCTTCGGCGCTAGCGCTGCTGACGCCTCAATCTCTAACTCTCTCTCTCTCTCTCTCTCTCTCTCTCTCTCTCTCCTCCTCTCTCTTCTCTCTGTCTGTCATCTCGCTCTTCTTTTCAATTATATATTATATATATATATCCTATATATATATATATATATAATATATATAATCGGCGTATACCATCGTGCGCCGATACACAGACACAGTCTCTCTCTCACTGGATAGCCAACAGCTGTCGAGTAATTAACACGGATGAATCAGGAAGCCACGATCGCAGCCTCCCGCCAGGGTGTAATAAAGCCGGTGGCTGAGGAAGAGAGGGGGAAAGATCCCGGATCCTCTGGGGGGAAGGGAAGAGAAGACCGTGGTGAGGAACGATCGATTGCACGTGTGTGTCAAGAGAAAACATATTCGGTCGCGTGGCCAAACGGGAAAAAAATGACAGAGCGGCGGGGAGCGAGCGATCGTATATCTCTGTTCCCCGCCTTCGCTGCTGCCTGCTGCATGTACGTACATGTCGTATCCATTTCGAAATGAGAAAAAAAATCACGCGTTACGTCCAGGGAAGCGACCCACCGACAACGCCAACCAGGACGCTTTTTTTCCAGCCGGCTCACCTTGCGCTCATCATTTCAAGAATGACAAAGGTAGGCAGTTACTCACCGTTCTCGTTCCGCCGCCTCACGTATCTCGTCATCTCTCCCAGAGCTGCACCCGGTTTTCCACGCGTGAAGCTCTCGTTGCGACCGCAACCATCGTCAAGGTAACCGGCCCGCAAACCCGGCCAGACATCCTCGTAAGCATAGCAACGGGATTATACAAAGCGGGTGTGGTACGTCACTTCGTGCACTGTAGCTGTAAATCTGTAAATCTTCAGAATTTTTCAAGATAAAGAATGATAGAAAGTAGGAAAGAGGACAAGAGTCAGCGATAGAATGAGTACTCTACGCGTGATCATCGGAGAGGAAAAGAGAGGATACACGGAGAAAAAGAGAGAGAGGACCGAGAGAGAGAAGGGTCGAGAAAGAGCAAAGAAGGCGCTCGCAAAGAGAGAGAGAGAGAGAGAGAGAGAAGAGATCGAGAGAGAAGAGAAAGAGAGAGAGACGAGAGAGAGAGAGATGAGAGAGAGAGAGAGAGAGAACTGCAGAGACGATGCAGAGAGCGATCGAGCGTCTGCGAAAACCGCGAGAACAACAAAAACAAGTTTCAAGTAGGAAGCGAAGTATGCCGAGCCGTTCTAACTGATGGCGGTAATACAGATCTTGCATCACAGCGAAAAAGCAGACGCTGCCTACAATAGCAGCAACACTCGCTTACCACGCACAACATTATCGCAAGCATCGACACATACACGGGGATTTTTACTAGTAGCAAATTCAATTGCCTCCGGATCCGTCAAGGAGGTTATGTTTTCGACCATGTTAGTTTGTTGGTATGTTTGTTTGTCTGTCAACAGGATATCTCAAAAAGTTACGGACGAATTTTGATGAAATTTTTTGGACGGGTTGGTCTTGGGCCAAGAACCAATCGATTAGATTTTGGTGGTGATCCGGAACCAGATCTGGATCCAGGATTTTTTTGATTTTTTTAAAATATCTTTTTTTTGTGGGGACGACTTCGGACTGGATCTTTTTTTCTCCGAATTTCTGAAAATTTGGTGTACCAGCAAAATGCGGGGGACTGTTACGCTGTGGCGGAGGTTTGCTATCTCCGATTGCTCTTGTTAGTAGTGCGTTAAGATCCCCCTGCTGAGTACAACCGACCCCGCTCGACTGCGTTTTCACACACACGAGTTGTTTGCTCTGTCTTTTATGCGAATACAGAAAGCTAACAGAGAGGAATCGCTCGACTGACTGCCTCCATAGCGATCAGCGCTGATTATGCAAGGATGAGGATGCTGGAGAGAGGAGGAGGAGGAGGAGGAAGAGGATATGTGGAAGAAGAGGAGGAGGCTGGATGAAGAGAAGGAGGAGGAAAAGGCTGGATGTGGAGGATGAGGAGGAGGAGGAGGAGGAAAAAGCTGGATGTGGAGGATGAGGAGGAGGAGGAAAAGAATGAGGAGGAGGAGGGGGATGATGAGGTCTGGAGTGAGCGCGACGGTATCCAACCAAGCGGCGCATCACATAGATGGCTTCATATGCGCTTTTGGCTTCATGGTCGCCGCAGAATGGCGGCGAATCTTTAACAAGCAGCGGGAGGCGAGCGTGTGTAGGGGTACAGACCGCGGGAGGGGGTGGGGCGGCGTGGCTGCCATGCTGACACATGCGATACCAGACATGTAGCGGGGGTTGTATTATTATTATTATCAAGAACTAATAACACATTATGATCAATAATGTATAATTATGTAATAATAATTAATAATACATGTATTATTAGCTATTATTATTGTTATTATTATTGTTGTTGTTGTTGCTGCTGCTGCTGCTGCTGCCGTCGTCGTCGTCGTCGTCGTCGTCGTCGTCGTTGCTGTTGTTATTGTTGTTGTTGTTGTTGTTGGTTGTTGTTGTTGTTGGTTGTTGTTGTTGTTGTTGTTGTTGTTACTGCTACTGTTACTATTTACGGAGTGGTTGGATGGACGGTGAGTTACAGTGCTTCGTTTCCCGCTCTACACATGGAATCTTTACTCTTTTGACGCGACCTTTCTTGCCAATTATATATAGAATTTAAGTTGTTCTAGAACACCCTTGGTACTCGTTAGCATAAAGCCATCGGATGCGTCGAACAAGTCGTTTGCTTCCATCCGTAATAAATTCTTTGTTCGCTCTTGCCCGCCAATACTCATGCTCGCTAACACAATTTTACAACCTGTGCTTCATCTTTTTTTAACTGCACAGTTACATTGTTTATTTTTGTCGTCTGGTCTCTCGCGGTGCGTGGGACGTCGGCAGCTGTGCGGCTGTATTTTTATGTAACAGGAGTTGTTTTTTTACGGCGTGGGGACTGCTTTGTTTTACTCCCCCTACCCTACTATACCTTATACTTATAACTATGAATAACACGTGATTTAGTGGCATCACATGATTGTTTACGTGGCGATTGTTTACGTGGGCGTGATTGTTTACGTGGGCGTGTTCAGCATCATCAATATTATTGTGTGTGCGTACATTGCGCATTTACATTTTAGGTGTTCAGGGAATTTGCTTCCCTTTGCTTGTTGTACTCGCCTAACTATGAATAACTAGTGATTTAGCGGAATCGCATCAGGAACAGCAGACCTGCAATCTATACACATGCAAATACATGCAATGTGTTCAGGGAATTCGCATCAATTTTCTTGTTTTGCTCACTCAGCTAACTCACAGGAATAACAAGCGATTTAGCGCCATCACCGCCAGAACCAGACCTCGTGTGAAATTCCCTGTTATGATTACTGTTATTATTGGTAATAAGTGTTATGAAACGAAAACCTTTACGCTCCGATGTGAGCATTCCATTAAGCTGGGTGTAGTCTACGTCTGGGACCTCGACCCATACCGACCGATCGAGAAATCCAAACAACTAATGTGTATTTTTCTCCCGAGGCCCATCAGTTTCCGAGCGTTTTTTTTCTCTCAAACTCTTGCACTCAAGTTTTAAACGAAAATATTAAATAACTCGCTCTCTCTCAC
>NW_014579115.1:36188-36980 GCF_000485595.1 Priapulus caudatus
GCACGCGCACGCACGCACGCACGCACACACACACACACACACGCACGCACGCACGCACACACACACACGCAATGCGGTGAAACACAAAGTCCGGCACGATCCGAGATGAAGCCAAAAATGCGAAGACGATGAAGATGATGAGGAAGACGAGAAGAAAGACGATGGCGGAGAGAGCGAAGACGATGGGGGGAGAAAGGGTAGACGATGAGGGAGAGAGGGTAGACGATGGGGGGAGAGAGGGGAAGACGATGGGGGAGAAAGGGGAAGACGATGGGGAGGGTGCAAAAACCACGAGCATATATACACGTAATGCACGCGGCGTGGAATGCAAGACCAAGAAGCGCGACGTTCGAAACACGAGCACGAAGAACAAAGCACGAGCAAAAGAACACGAACAGATATAGAATCTGGGACTTGCATGCAAGGCACCGTCTCTTACTCTTCCTTTCTCCTTCTCGATCACCGTCTTCTCCCTTCCTCTCTACTTCCCTCTCGATCACTCTCTCGTTTTCTCCTCCCCGTCTCCGTCTTCTCTCTCCGTCTTCTCTCTGGATCTCTCGTCCTTCTCTCTCTCCTCTTCTCTCTCTCTCATCTCGATCTCGTCTCACTCTTGGCTATTCGCTTTCGCACGCGTCTAATTCCGTCTCCGGTGCCTTGCATGCAAGTCCCAGATTCTATATCTGTTCGTGTTCTTTTGCTCGTGCTTTGTTCTTCGTGCTCGTGTTTCGAACGTCGCGCTTCTTGGTCTTGCATTCCACGCCGCGTGCATTACGTGTATATATGCTCGTGGTT
>NW_014579115.1:39219-41876 GCF_000485595.1 Priapulus caudatus
CGCCGCCGCCTCCTCGCCATCCCCCGCTTCCCCTGTCCCACACTTCCCACTGTTCACCCGCCGCTCGTCGTCTCACCATCGTCCCCCTCCCCACACACACACACGTCTCCACGTCCCCTCCGTCCCTCCCTTGTCACTCCGCCACCCACGTCCTCCACCCCGTCCCCCTGCCCCCCCACACACACACGTCTCCGCGCCCCCTCCGTCCTCCGCATCCCTGCCGTTGCCCTACGTCTCCCCTACCCTGTCCCCCTCGTCCGCCCGCCATCCCCGGACGCGAATTTTTTTTCCTACGCGTTATATCCATTGGGCTTGATATACGCGATGATACGCTATTCAACTTCCGCCATCAGACTTTCCGTATATCATAGGATATGGCATGCAAAGAATCCTAACCCCAACCCAACACCACACCAACCCCAACACCAACCACTAAAATCCACTATATTATAATCGAATCAGGCTTATTACTGCTATGGTTATCCCAAACACCTTCTATGGCGGCGTGTCTGCCGTCAAATCAAAGCAGCCACCCCAATCAGAAGAGCCTAATTGGATATAACGTGTAGAAAAAAAAAATTCGCCTCCCCAGCCGCCCCTCCCCCACATGCCCACCTACCCCCACGTCTGCCGCTTACCTCCCGTCTCCGCACTCTAAGAGTAGCTATAGTCGTCTGTCCAGCTTGACAAACATACGACCGCCTAATGGCATAGAGTTGTCTAAGCGAGCGTGACCGCGCAGAATGACCGAGGGTCGCGGAAAGGCGCGTGTGATTAAGCAAGTGTAGAGGTGGCATCGCGGGTGCGAGCCCCGGACCCGCTAATATCTCACTGACCACAGAGAGGTCACACATTAATCATCGGGTACGATTCCGGGCAAGGCAATTAGTCGAGGGGTCGCGTTCGGCCTGCCTGTCCTTCTTTGTTTCGCACTAGCAGATGATCACGGAGACTAATGACTCGCTGAATTAGTCAGGTGACGGCAGTTTGTCGTCCGGACACGGTTCGCGGCGGCGCACCGCTAGCCCGTGGTACGACACCGCGCACGCACGCACACGCACGCACGAACTGGAAGAAGGCGCCCTGCGTACCACACGCGCGCATACACACCACAACACATCATCTTACACCGACACACAGACACACACACCACACCCATCACCACACACACACACAGCACACACACACAGCACACCACACACACATTACACATCAAACACACGCACACCAAACTACGCTACGCACACATACACAAACACACGCGACCACTACGAACACACACACACTCACACACACACACACACACACACACACACAACACACACACACACACACACACACACACACACACACAAACACACGCACTCACGAACACGCACGCACACTCCGTAACGACAGCTGTGGCTGGCAACTAGGGTGGGAAAGACAACAGCACTCGCTCGCTCGCACGCAATATATATATAAGCCGAACACTAATCGCAGTTTGCACATAACTAGTATCGTTCGCTAGCTTTAGTACTCTCAGCTCCAAAGCAGCCATCATCACCTTCGCATACCGTCGCTTACTAGGGAAACAGATTACACACGTTATTAACGAAAGATCGCTAGTCATAAAAAAACGCAGCATCTGTTTTTTTTTACGGGCAGCGCAAACAGCACGGGGTTGCAGAGCATCATTAACTCGTGTTTTGCTGATGTATGAACGTATTGAGTCGGAACATGCCACTTTTAGCAAGTAAATGTTATATTACGCATCGTGCGAGATTAAACTAATTACGTAATGTACTATAATTCGGGTATTTATTATGCTTTCAACGTTTCCCACGACTTAGACGAGATGGGAAGTAGACGAGAAAAATGAATAGAACTTACGCCACAAAAATATGCGCAATTGTAAATTTAGGTTAACAATGACAATACGTATAAGTTCAGATCGCAAGGCTATTCTTCTTGTTAATGTTTTAGACTCTCAAATCGTAAAAAAGAGAGAGAAAGAGAGAAACGTAGATAGAGGAGAAAGATGGGGAGGAAGGGAGGGAGGAACAGAAAGATGGAAAGCGAGCGAGAAAAAGAGAGGGAAGGAGGAAGAGAGAAAAAGAGAGCGAGAGTAGCAACTCAAGTGGCATTTGCTATTTGAAATTTGATCGTAATTTCGAACCTCTTGGCTATATACAGTATAAGCTTGTTTAACTCGTGAATTTATCCTAAGATGGATCGAGAATGTAAGTTGTGTTAGCGCAGACGCTCGCGTTGCCAGATGAAAAATCCGTAAATCTCTCAGAGAAAGGTTTTAGTGGGTGAGGGGGAGGGGGGCTGTGCACGGTAAGCTGGCACGTGTCTTGCGAATGCAGCAATTCACGTACACACACACGCACACACACGCACACACACGCACACACGCACACACACGCACACACGCGTGCACGCACGCATGCACACACGCACGCACGGACACACGCACACGCACACACGCACGCACGCACGCACACACGCACACACGCACACACACACACACGCACGCACACACACACACGCACGCACGGATGCACGCACATTGAACCATGGCGACGCGAACAACGCGGAGTTCAGGATCGGAAATGAAACAAAATGAAATTACAGCTAGGCCTCACGCTGCCTGCCTGTATGTCTGCCTGCCT
>NW_014579115.1:42385-42833 GCF_000485595.1 Priapulus caudatus
TCTCTCTCTCTCTCTCTCTCTCTCTCTCTCTCTCTCTCTCTCTCTCTCTCTCTCTCTCTCTCTCTCTCTCTCTCTCTCTCTTTGCATTCAATCGTAGGCGACGAAAATACCGCACTAATGAAAACTGAATTTTAATTCTTCGCGGTCGTCGTCGTCGTCGTCGTCGTCGTCGCTTCCTTTGTGGTCAGCGCACGCATTTATTTTTATATCGTCGGCTGCTGAATGCTTCGTTTGGCGACGGAGCCAGCAGACGCCGACCGACAGACGATAGATAGGGTCGAAGACAAGTGAACAGCTGGCGTGTAGAGCAGCTGATAATAATGGCGCGCAGACGACAAGCGACGAGCGGCGTGAGCGGAATTCACGGCCAACCTAGCTGTGTGTGTGAGAGAGAGAGAGTGTAGGGACGTAGCTTGTATGTTATAATTTATAATAAACTAGAAATGGG
>NW_014579116.1:0-6403 GCF_000485595.1 Priapulus caudatus
TCACAGTTAAATATTTTATTTCTGCGCAAATTAACAACCTGGACGTATCGGCGTCAGATTTAGCTGATAGCCTTTCTACGAAAATCCCGAGTTCTGTTTTTATTCTAACAAAACACCAGCCTAGATCTTTTCCTGAGCAGACAAATGTCCGTCCAGAGCCGCGGTAAGGAGTCGCGCGAAATCTTGTGAAGTCAGGTAAAAATTTGTTGTGTGATTTATGTGTAGTGTTGTAATGTGTGTGTGTGTGTGTTGGTCTTGTGTGATGTTTGTTAGTGTGTTGTGTGTGTGTGTTCGTAATGTGTGTTGGTGGTGTGTGTGTGGTGTGTGGTGGTGTGTGTGCTGGCTGTGAGGCGTAAGCCATCATCGACTACATATGAAGGCACCGTTAATGCTAATATCCAGTATTCATTCTAGTTCGCGTCTTTGAATGCTTATTGGCTCCAATGCCATGTACTATTCCTCCGCAAGATATGAGTGACCTCTAAACCTCTCCCATCTCTCAACAAATTGCATAGAAGCGCGAGCGCATTCTTTATCTCCCTCGCTCTACCCTCCAACCCCGCATCCCTCGAAACCTTTCTCGGGCGTTCCACTCCCGCTCTCTCGTCCCCAGTCTCTCTCCATCGCTCTCCCTGCTCTCTCATCGCTCTCTCTCTCTATCTCTCTTCTCTCTCTCTCATTCTCTCTCTCCTCATCTCTCTCTCTCTATATATATATATATATTATAGTAGTATAGGTGGCGCTATAACAGTAAGCCTCCGCGATGTTCACCGTTGCACTACTTCGTCTCTAAAAAGGCCTTTTGGCATTTTTTTTCGCCCGAATTCGGCCACTAGAGTGCAATAATTGCATTATGCATCGCAAGTGGATGCCTCGTGGACGGTCGGGAAAGACATGTAGAAGTAAAATTATCTTGTTGTGTCAGTTCGTGACATTCGTCAGGTGGCGGTAGTCACAGCGACCGGTTGGTGTATTTGTGTTCTGAAATGTGTCAGACAAACTTTGCAGAATTTCGCATACATAAGCGGCAAAAGTTTCACGGGGAGCATCAGAGCATGAATCTGTCATTATTCTAAACACGAATAAAAGGTATTTTTTGTAAGTGCAGTAACACGTGCTGGATATTTAATTAATCTTCTGTTCGATCTATCAGGCCTGCAGCCCTATTGACGCTGTAAAGTTTCCAAAACCAACTTCTCGTACTGTTGTTCAGCACCTCAAAAAGCCACCTGGTAAGAAGTGCGCTTCTACCAAGGAAGTCGATTAATTGAGTTTTTATCGTTAATGAAAACTCAGTTATCAAGTGCTCTACGCATGTTTTTTATCACATGCATGTTTCAAATAATCAATTTGATACATGTTTTTTGAATGTAACCATGTTACATATCCGTGTCACTATTTCACATTGTATTTACAAAAAGTACACCCTAATTTTACAGCACATATTGGGTGTCAATACCCAACCTTAGAAAAATACAATGCAAACTCTTCGTAATAAATCTCTAAAATATTTGAGATTGCACGTTACCAACCCTAACAGTAGGAAACCCAGTCCAAACCAATACTATCTAACTTTAATAACCTTGGCAATATTACCAACAGACCTCTTAAGGAACGTGCATACCTAGTTACACACACAGTATCCACTGAAGACTTGACAGTCTGGCGCAGGCAAACTCGAATATGTTGGTAACTACAACTACATTATCGTCCCATGGCCAGACATAAATACCTTTAATTTTTCTCACAAATAATTATAGCTCTCAATCTTTTCCTGTTTCGACCTCTCCAGGAATATAATAAGTATAAAATGAAGTAACATTATATTATATATATAATAAATATACATGTTTCTTTAACGTCATATGTAATATTATGTAATATAGTATGAATACTTATGCTTAGAAAGTTCACATATATATAACTATTTATTATCATCACCTCATATATATTTTGAGTTCGTATGTAATGTATGTATTGTATGTATGTTCGCTATGATAGATGTATGGTCAGTGAGGTATAGTGTATCATTCTGAGGTGCCACCGCTATAAAGCGCGCTGCGGTCCCAAACCCGCTGCACAACGCGAATCTGGATGCAATTCTTACGAAGGGCCATCTCTCTATAAGCAAGAACAATCCCGGGAACCGTGTTCTAGATGAAAAAACGATCACTGTCAAACCGGTCAAAGCTCACCTACCGAAAATCCGTGGAAAAAACCCCCGTCAATTTTCATGAATCTTGACAGCAATTTCAGCACTGGACTGACAGTGCTGCCACACCAGGGAAATCGATTCCCGTCACTGTCATCCGGCGCGAATAAGCGACCGTGGAATCCTCGCTGGTACTACCGCGTAACTCCGACAACCATCACTAACACACGTAAGAAACAACAAGCGAACCAACAAAATTCCGCGCGTGAGGTGGAGGCCAAGCGCAATCGCAGCATACGAGTAGCACCAACGCACGAATTTGAGAAGCGACACCAGAGTTTCACAGGCAGCGCGCCCACAGCGTTCAGAATAACAAGTGGCTTTAGGACTCACTCAGCACATGACCCCTTATCAAGACGCTTCAAGTTCAGATGCGCAAGGTTCCAGACTGCTCACAATGTAGCATTGTGATAGCCCGTACTTCGACGAGACGTAGAGCTCAGTGACACTTGATTCAGCTCATGAAAAATTTATATTTCATCATTCAATGTGCGTATTCACGTTGCGTGTCCTCTTATCTATGCCTACCTATGAGCCAGCTATATGACAATTTGTCATTATTTTAGCTCTGGATCTATTACTTCCTTTTTAATTCCTGCTACGATTCACAATGGATAGCTGTACGCTGGGGAGCTCGAGTTGGAGACGTCCAGGAATCTCTAACATATTTTGCACCATACGAATATGACGAAAATTAAACATTCCCCCCCCTTTAAACGAGGTTTCAAATATGAAAAGTCCAACTCATTCCCTACATTCCTCCTTATAATAACTTTTTGCTAATTTACACCATATTACTATTATTCGTCCCAGGAAGCTCTACGTTCCGCTGTGCTGCTCATATAATGTCATACAACAGTTTTTCGTTTTTCCCATGCTTTCATCTTCATTACACACCTCATTTCTACAATATTAATGATGCGGCACCATGCCGGCCGGGCGGCGTGTCTGCAATGTTTATTGTCGATTTTTACCCCAATGTTCCTATTCTGTCCACATTATCATAGTACTATGAGTTAGTAGCGACGCATTTAAACTCAGCGCAGCGTACCCACTCCGCCACGCAGCTAGTATATATATATATATATATAGTCTATAGATAATCACATGATCCGATACCTTCCGTTGCGAATATGCATCCGATACGATACATTATGGTAAGTGTCATGGCGGCGAAACGTTGTTGATTTTCAGTTATCTGAACAAATTAGGTTATTATCATCAACCATGTACAACTTTATCAAAATTACTCAATTTTAGTTAAAGGGTGAGAAGAATATGTTGCTATGAACCGTATTCCGTTTGTCGATTATATAATGTATTTCAGTATTATAATGTTTAAACGGTGCAATGTATCGTGTGATGTAAGCTGTAAATTATGTATGATTGTGTTAACTGTTTTTAGTGCAACTGACTCAGTGACTGTCTGTTGACACTTATAGTTATAGTGTTAACATTGTTGTGTAGATTGTCAGTAGGCTTAAGGCCAATTAGAGTGCAATTTTCTCTGTGAGTTGCTGTGCTGAATAGGTTTGCAATTTTACCATGGCATTGTTACTGTATCATGTGAACTTCACAAAATTCACATTGTGAAGTGTACTTTGGTTTTTACTTGCAGGCGGAGTCCGTCAGAGTCAGACATTTGGAGGCTCAGGTATCTTGTTAGCCCAACCAGGCTCTATGCTTGTGCAAGGTCATAGAAGTGTAGCAATGACATTAATCTGAATCATGCTAATGGTGTTCCATAGGTGAAAATTTAGAATACACGTGCTGTTAACATGTTTTATCCAAGAAAAATCAGATGGGAAGATTGTTTTTAATTCTATCCTGAGGGCATACGAATCAAATCAGTCCTGCATCAGGTAGAGTATCCAGCACTTGAACTAGATTCTTGATTCTTTTTTGTCATTATGAATTGGTGATAGTTCGAGTTGTAAACTGGCACATGTAGTAAGGAACACCTGCGTTCGAAACCCCGTCATTCCACACCAATGTTTTCCGATCTCAGTTGCCGCGAAATTAATATTTGTTTTGTGCTATCATGCAGATCGACCATCGACTTCGTAGGCTATGCTGAACCCCACTCGAAAGCATTGCTAGACGCCGTTCAGATCTAGAAAGTAGCACTTAGCAACCAGTAACAACATGTCGGGCAAACGCCCTGCGGAGACAGCGGCATCGGCCGGTGGGCCGCCCACTAAGCAGAAAAAACACACCCAGTTTGAACCAGTGCAGCTCGGCTCTGTAGCGTCACTGGTAATATATAATATTTGATGTAACGTTGTGTACCTCTGAGTATGTATAGTCATGTGAATGTATGCAGGAGTCGTTATTTGTAGCTCTGCTGTTAAAGTATTACAAGACATGCTGTTGTAGTGTACAATATTTGTAGTCAGCTTATGTTTATATGCAATATTTTGGAAGTGTGTATGTGGCTGTGTTTGTTCGTTTGTCTGTTTGGTTCATGTGTGTGTGTGTGTGTGTGCGTGCGTGCGTGCGTGCGTGTGTTTGTGTTTGTGTTTGTGCTTGTGTGCATGAGTGTACAGATGCTATTGTGCGTGCCTGCATGCGCGTGACACTGGTCGTCAAGTCAAACTTAAAAGTTAGCCAGGCAGCATACAGAGAATAGAAGCAAAATAGTAGTGGATGTCACACCGCCACTGAATTATAAATCTAACAAAAGCACACGCTTAACTTTGCCCCCCCCCCCCCCGCAGGAGGAGATGGACCTTAAAGTTCTGCAATTCCAAAACAAGAAGCTGGCCCAGCGGCTAGAGCAGCGGCGTCGGATAGAGGAGGATCTGAGAAACAGGATCGAGCAGCTGGAGAAACGGCAGACGACAGACGACGCCGTCATGTGCATCGTCAACAGATACTGGAATCAGGTACGGCCATGCCTGTGCATAGCAGTCAGCATAAGGGAACTGCTAGAAAAGTGTCCTTCTACAGGCAGGTGTCTATTTCATAGAGGGTGTATCATATGCGACTGCTGCTGCAAGGAAAGTGTCAAAAAAGGCGCTTGTTATTCTCGCGGTCGGGAAACGGACGGGACGCGTTTGCGAAATTCACGAAAATTAAACCACCGCGAAATATACAGCGTATACAATATTATCATTGCCTTGATGAGAGTCATTTCTAACATAGCCGTGTTCCTCTCGACATTTCTTCTGTTTGATTCGTGACACGTGTGTGTAATCCTCGTTATCGTTTCAGTTGGACGAGGACATGCGCGTTGTGCTGCAGCGATTCGACTGGGAGGTAGCTGATGAGAGTGAAGACAAAGGTGCGTGTCTCTGTCAGGAAAAAAAATCTGTCACAAAACTTAAGATGACTATTGCGAGATTTTTGCTCAGAAAAACTAAATATAGCTGAATATATTCTCACCTGACAGCGGAAATATCACTGATTACGCCAACATTAAAAATACTAAGTGCATTGCTGTTACGATGTGTTCATATCCAATTTTCTATGCTATAACTGCATAAAATTTCTATCGTGTCGCGACAATGCCTAATGGCAGAATTGGTAAACTTGTATTTGTGTCGGTGATTAATTGAAAACAAGTGCATGGTTTGAGAGAGCCATGCTTTGTCTATGGCAGATAAGCGGTGGCGCCATAAGCTAATCCACACTTTCGCCTAGTTCAAGATAAAAGAAAACGAATGTTTACGAAACTAGTTTGAAACCAGTAGTTCGAAACTGGCAGATTTTGGTGAATACGAACGTTCTAAAACATTTTATTGTTACTCTAGACAATTGCTGTTACTCAAGCAATAACGGTAGGTGTCGTGAAAGTGGTGAAAACACTGGAAAATTCTCGCAATAATTGCTTTAACATATATCATGTAGCTATGGTCGTGCGTATCCATTTACCAGTTATGCGAACATAAGCTGTTACCATAGAAATATTAGAGACACTATATATTATTATTTCTATGGCTGTTACACTCAGGGGCAAGGTCTCTCTCTCTTAATTATATAAATTAAAAAAAACACCAGCGATGATGCCTTTTACTGCCCCCTCAATAATACTTCAGAGAGAGAGTAGTAAATTGAGACGGGACAGGAAACGGTGATACGGTGTGTATGCGAGTGGGAAACGGGGTACAATTAGGTTGTGCGAGATGGTGTGCAAGGGGATGGGAGGTGGGAGGCGAGGGGGAGGGAGGTCGAAGGCGAGGGGGAGGGAGA
>NW_014579116.1:6413-10874 GCF_000485595.1 Priapulus caudatus
TCTATTGATCAATAGATGGCGGTCACCTTCGTACACACAACATCACGTCTGAATTCATGGGTAATGCTATCCCTCGGGCGGCGTGAGTTTTTTTCCTAGGTCAATCAAGAACATAGGGCTCTAGCGAGCGCTTCCATTGGGTGATACAAATCACGTGCCTCAAACTCCTGTTTTATGGTGCATTCACTGCATTGTGACCCTAACCCTAACCCTAACTCTAACCCTAACCCTAACCCTAACCCTATTTAACAAAAATAAAAATAAAATTTAATTTTTAATTGTTGTAAAAATTAATTGTTGTTATTAAAATGTTGTAAATAAATCATGTAAATATTTGCGTTAATTGGAAAAAAATGTTAAACGGATAAAGATAGAAAAATACAGAAAACAGGAAAATAATTAGAAAACGGATGTGATTCGTTTAACCGACCTTCCATACTTAACTCTCGTGCTGTACTCGCTAGGCTATTGAGACATACTTGAAGTAAGAATTTTGATTTCTTATTATTTTTTACTGTTTGGGATGGGATGGGATGGGATGGCATGGGATGGCATGGCATGGCATGGGATGGGATGGCATGCGATGGGATGGCATGGCATGGGATGGCATGGCATGGCATACGATGGGATGGGATGGGATGGGATGGGATGGGATGGGATGGGATGGGATGGCATGGGATGGCATGGCATGGGATCGATAGATAGATAGATAATAGGTTTATTGCAAAACTAGTGTTAACAACGTTACAATTAAAATAAATTTTGCAAACAAGATTATATATCATCAGGCAGTATAAAACTGAAATGGATGATATTTACAATAATATATGTCTCATGGTAAGACATAGATATCACTTAAAATGTTGGTTCGTAAAATTATATCACTAAACTAAAAACCATCTTTAGAATATATTATACTAAATTTAAAATAACGTGATACTTAGTCAAAAAATAGTTACAATTAAAATGCGAGAAAAATAAAGATATAGATTCTTACTTGTTGGGAAGGGGGTGATGAAACCTGACATTTTCACCTCGCCGTCGCTTTCAGACAACAGTTAAACGTTGTCGTCACTCCACGCTCTAATCCTGATACTTATCGTCGGTGGTGAACGTACAACATTGTGTATAGCAACGAACCATCCGCCACCGCTCCCTAATCGCGTAGCGTGGAAAAACTGATGACCCTTTGACCTGTTGCGGCAGATGAGAGCGAGGAGCTGACGTCGTTTCTCGAGTCGCTGTCGACGTGGGACCGCAACGAGCTCGACCAGAAGCTGACGCAGCGCGTGCAGTTCTCCGAGCGCGCCGTCGGCAAGGTGATGCAGTGCTTCGACCGGCAGCTGCAGCGATACGAGAAGCTCGTCAAGACGCTGCGGGGAAGCAGCGAGTCGTCACCAGCCGACATCAAGCTCAAGGAAGGTGAGCCGCTGTTGTCTTTGTTGTTGTTGCCAGGGCGATGAGGGCGTCTGCCGAGTGTACGTGTTCGGCCTGGAGGACGTGGTTGGTTGGTGGTTAAACGAGTGGGATTCGTCGCGAAGTAAATTTATGGTTATGTTATAATATAATCTCCCGAACGAATATATGTATATATATATATATGGCTACATCTGTGCAGGAGTGTAGCGTAGCATCTTTACTATGTATATATCACGTGCGTGGAGTTGACGGTTACTTTGTGTTCAGCTAACGGCGAGACGGTTGTGGAGGAGGGGGAGGAGAAGAAGGATGATGAGCAGAAGCAGGAGGGAAAGAAGGAGAACGAGGAGGAGACAAAGAAGATGAAGCCAGCTGACTTTGATGAGGTCGTCAGGGAGGAGATCATCTCGCTGCAGAAGGAGAGCAAGAATCTACATTCCGTTGTGACATCGTTGCACGAAAAACACAGGAACATGTCGCTCAAAGTGCGTCCCTAGTCAGTCGTGATGTGCGAACGCAATATCTTTCGGATGCTAATAGTGGTGTCCATATTATAACTACATTTCATCAATATATTTCGAAACCATTATACATATATGTGGGAGAGAGAGAGCGAGAGCGAGAGCGAGTGAGAGAGAGAGAGAGAGATAGAGAGAGAGAGAGAGAGAGAGAGAGAGAGCACCGCAGCACGCAGACATCGACGCATCTGCATTTTTGGTTGGGCTCAGCCGGCCGCAACTGCAAAGAGCGTCTACGCACATGCACGTGGCACGGACCTACATGCACAGCAACTTAGCCACTGCACAGACACTGCTACGCATCGCAACCACTGCTACAATGCACGCTACACACACACACGACAACATGAACCAAACAGACAAACGAACATAAACACAGCCACATATCACACTTCCTGAAAATAGCAGAGAGAGCAGTAACTACTTACAAATACGTACACTATCAACAGCATGTCTGTAATAACTTTAACTAAGCAGAGCTACATAATAATTACCGAACTCCGCCTACATTCACAAACATATCATACTCAGAGGTACATCAAACGTGACATTCAATATAAATAATTACCATGACCAGTACAGGAGCCGGAGCTGCTACTTGGTCAAACGGGATGTGTGTTTTGCTTAGTTGGCGGTCCCACCGCTCCGATTGCGCTGTCATCCGCAGGGCGTTTTGCCCGACCATGTTGTTCGTGTTGCTTAGGTCTACTTTCTAGATCTGACGGCGTCTAGCCAATGTCTTCGAGTGGGGTCAGCATAGCCTACGTCAAGTCCGATGGTCGATCTGCATGATAGCATCAAAAAACAAATATTAATTTCACGGCGCAACTGAAATCGGAAAAACAGTGTGGAATTGACTGGGTTTCGAACTTGCAGGTGTTTCCTTACTACAGCTGCCAGTTACATACCGAACTATCACTCTAATTCATCAATGACATAAAAAAGAATCAACGAATCTAGTCAAGTGCGATACTCTACGCTGATGCAAGACTATTTGATATCGTAGCCCTCAGGATAGAATAAAAACAACTCTCCCCATCTATTTTTCTTCGGATAAAACATGTAGCAGCACGTGATTCTACAAGTCACCTATGTGAACAGTCCAATTACATGAATAGATATGTCATTGCTACACTTCTATGACCTTTGCCACAAGCATAGAGCCCGTTTGGGTAAACAAGATACCTTGAGCCTCGCAAAATGTCTGATCTGACGGACGCGCGCGCGCGAAGTAAAAACCATATAGACATGCTCCACAATGTTGAAATTTTGTGAAGTTCACATATACTGTAACAAATGCATGGAAATCATGCAAAACCTATTGCTAAGCAACAGCCAACTCACAGAGAAAATGCACGTCATAATTGGCCTTAAGCACTGACAATTCTACACAACGAGCTTTAACACATAACTATATAGTGTCATACTGACAGTCAAGCTTGAGTCAGTTGCACTAAAAACAGTTAACACAACATACAAAATTTAAGCTATCTATCACACGAACATGCATCGCGTTAAAAACATAATATATCTGAAAACCTTAAACATCGACAACTATACGGAATATCGTTTCATAGCAAACAATTCTTCTCACCCTTTAAACAAAATTGAGTAATTGATAAAGTTGTACTATGGTGGTGATGATAATAATCTAAATTTTCAGCAAACGAAAAATCAACATACGTTCGCCGCCATGACACTACCATATAGATCGTATCGAATCATATTTCGCCACGATAGGATCGGAATCATGTGATTATCTATAGATCTATATATATAATTATATACTAGCTGGCGGTTACCCGCGCGCTGTAAAATCCGTGCCATACTAATCATAGTACTTATAATAATGGGACAGTAATACGGAAATGGTAAAAATCGAACAATAAATTGCAGACAATATATATTTAGAATAGTGTAAAAGATATATAAGGCATAGGGCAAAACGAAAAAAGCTGTTACTTATGACATTTATATGTTACAGCAACAACCGAACTTAGAGCTCTGGACCATAAATAGTAATATGGTGTAAATTCACAAAAAGTTAATTAAAGAAGAATGTAGAGAGTTGGACTTTCATTTTGAAAGGCCTCTGAATAAGTAATGGTTTTTAATTTCCGTCAATTCTATGGGGCAAATATGTAGAGATTCCGGCGTCTCAACCTCGAAGCTCCAACCCACGTACAGCTATCCATTGTGAATCGCAGCATAAATAAAAGGATATAGTTATCAGAGCATAAGACAAAATTTTGTCATTATTAAGCTGCTCATAGTATAGGATAAGTCACTGCAACCATGCACATTGACATGAGACATTTTGCCTGTTACGAAATCAGAAACTGCATAAGCTTTTCGAAATGGTACAATGCATTGATGAGATCGTAGCATCTGATACTGAACGTCGAAACGCTGAGTGAGAGTAACCTTCTGAACTGGTGACAACTGGTGCTTGGTTGTGTGGGTTAGTATTGGTTCGTTGCCGACAATACCAGCAGCCGAATGACTGTAGGGAATCTGATTTTTC